>NC_081407.1:916734425-917034425 GCF_030272615.1 Cryptomeria japonica
CAATTTCCCTTTGTGTAACATTGGAATCTCCATTACGATGAGCTTCTTTAACCAATGAAGTGACACCATCCCATGTTAATGTGCGACCAGAATGTTGACATTGTTCAATCCACACAATCATCCAATCAAAATTATTTGCAATATACAAATGTAGTGCATCCCACTCCTGACCAACTGTACAAATAATTAATAGACCACTTACAACTGATTTATTTAGAAGATGAAGAATTAATTTACTACAATAACATCTTATAATTACCTCTCACTTTCTTCAATCTACCTTTCCCCATCAAGTGCTCCCCTTCAAATTTCTTAATGGGGTTGGGATCCCAAATGCGATCTACGTGGATTTTTGCTGCAAACTTAGGAAGATATTTAGTAATGTACACCATAGTTTGGTATACCATATATCCCTCCACCATAGAACCCTCAGGATGTACTCTTTGTCGAACCAAAGCCTTCAAAAATTTCAAGTGCCTCTCAACCATCCACATTGACCTAGTGTGTACAAGTCCACACAATCCGATCTCCTCAACTTGTTGTATGAGGTAGTGTTCTTGTGCATTGAAAAAGTTGAAGGTAGACACTTTTGCATTTCACACATTAGATGAGGGATTTTTCTCTTCCAATATTTTATATCTTCCTTTTGGATTTCTTTAGATGACAACCACCTAAAAGAGATTGAAGATGCAAAAATATATAAACGAGACTTTACAAAATAATATACAATATATTGCATAACAAGTAAACCAAATGGCAAATATAATATCTATACAACAAATTGAACAAACATCACTACTTACCTCATGTATTTTCCAAGATCATATATGACTTGCTTGATATTATTGTTGAAGTGGTCTAGGAGAGATAGAGGTAGAACATACTCCAACAATTATAAAATGATCTTTTCATTGTTTTCTAACATAATACAATGAAAAGTACATGCACAATATACAAATATATAGTAAATACACAAGAACATGAATTACCTTAATGAAGGTATGCCAATCATGCGTTTTCATCCCTGGCCCAAATTCACTCTTCTATGATATGAGATTGTTTATGTTCGTAGTAAATCCTATGGGAAATCGAATTTTTTGTATGACTTCTTTTATAGAATTGCTTTGCTGCTCCATTAATAACCAAGGAAGGGAACTTATATTAATCTAATCTCCATTTCTATTTGATTGAATGACATTTTTCATTTCATGATTGGATTCCACAATGTCATTACCAATTTTTAGTATTCCGGTACTTATGATTTTTGTGAAGGAAGTGCCTATACTTATCAAACACTTGCTTTCCTAAACTTTTTGAATGACGGGATTTCATCTTTGGACCACAAACTGGACATGCAAATTTTCCCTTTGTTTGAAAACCTACAAGATAATTTATAATTCTATTAAATATATTAATTTTTATAATTATAATTATCATGCACAACTTGAACACTATAACGTACCACAAAAATGTGTTAGCCTTGGGGCATCATGTATTGTCCATACAAGCATTGCATGGAATTGAAATTGTCTTTGTCCTATTGGTCTAGAGATGTCTTACATGGTCACACCATTCTATAACTCCAGCAACTCATTGATAAGAGGCTCAATATATACATTCATATCTTTAACTTGGTACTTGCCTAGTGGAATGAACAAAAACATTACATAATTATTATGACCATTTTACTGCAATATTTATAATTAAATGTAGATGACTATTAAATGATAAAATACCTAGAACAATCATTTCCAACATTATGTGCTCCCTCTTTATTGACATCCATGGAGGAATATTATTGTTGATAACAAAAATAGGCCACACCGAGTAAACAGATCTCAACTCTCCAAATGGATTGACACCATCTGCTGCCAATGAAAGCCTAAGATTACAAGGTTCTTCTTTAAAGTGTGGCCACTTTTCCTCTATGTCCATAAATGTTGAACCATCCATAGGCATTCAAATAATGTCATCTTGACTTCTATTGCGTGCATGGTAATCCATAAATTGTGCCAAGCTAGTGCACCTGAATAATCATTGCATACATGGAATAATGGGAATATAACGAAGAACCTTGCAAGGCACCTTTTTTGTTATTTGATCTGTTCGATATCTACTGATATGACATTCAGGGCATTAAGTTCCAAATTCATGTTGTTTATGATATATAATATGATCATTGGGACAAGCATCTATTGTTTGATACTCCATTCCAATATCTTTCATAATGGCAGATAATTCTCGGTATGAGTGAGGTAGAATATTTGATGGTGGTAAGAAAAACTCACCTAACAATCTACAGCCAAAAAAAAAAGTTTGAGGAGTTAATATAAAGAATATTAATGTACATGATTCACCATTTATTAACTGTAATGACATGTATGACACACCTTAACATACGTGAGATTGTTATGTTGGATAAACCATTCATAACCTTCAAGTTCACCAACAACAATACAACAGACAGAAGAGATGTTTGGGAGCCTTTGTAAAGGGGCTCATATGCCTTCTCAAGAAGAGGTAAATCATAAACATCAAGGTCATCCTAATCATCATGATCAACTATGCCAGTACTAAATGTGTCATGGATCAATGCATTTGTACCATCATCTTCAATTGTGTTTTCTGGTGCATGATCATCATCTTCCATGGGATCATTATCTTCAACTTTGATATTCACACCTCCATGTTCCTCCACTTTGAAAACCATATTATTTGGGTTGTGTTGGTCCATATCATGTGCCCTGGGGTGCTCGACCTATATAAAAATGATCAACATAAATAAACCATGATCATGATCTCATTATCAAGTGATTTCTTATGTATATAAATTGTTAAAATGATATAATGAACAACTTACCAGTGGATGATAATCATGTCCCCCTTCAATGTGACCATGTTGCCTACAATGTTTCTTAGTTGTTTTGATTAGAAGTCTTCTAGTCTTTAAGCCCTTACAAATTTTGCAGGGACAATAACATTTCCCATCACCTTTTCTTTTCAAGTTAGACCATAATCTAGCAATTGTCTCCTTATTTTGTTCTTCACTGATATTATCTGGCATGGTCTTTCTTCACAGGCAAAAAATCAAGCTATGGAAACTTTAGTGCAAAAGCTTCACAAAAATTGCAAATCAAACCAAAACCATTTAACTATTCTTTTTCATCTTAAAACATTGAACTTAATAGAGAATGTATTTAATGTAGCTGATTGTGTGAATTTTTGAGCATTGTGTCTGCAAATTCTTACTAAAAGTTTGCCTGTTGCAGACTTTCTAAGAGACATTTTTGAGTATTCTAAGCCTTGGTTCTTGTATTTTCACTGGTGATAAGTTGGAAACTTTATGGCAGACCTGTAGCCAATCGATCTAATTTTGACAAGTTATACACCAAGCAAATAGACATCTAGAAATAGCATTGTTTGTAGGTCACCCCTACCCTATGCCATGGGTATATGACTACCCAGAACTCTAGTTTAAGCATCAATCCTAGAAATGATTGGTATATGACTACCCAGAACTCTAGTTTAAGCATTAAGTTACATCATTATTGACCTTACTTTGGGATGCTATGTATGAGATTGGAACCTTTTGTAAGGTATGATCAATGTGCTATCATAAATGCAAAGGCAAAACCATTTTGATGAGATCATGATCCCACTAATACTATTTTTCCTTGTTAATTTTGCACCCACAAAAATGATAGAACTAGATATAATATGCCATCAATGCCCATATACCGACAATGCTCAAGATGAGCCACTTAGAGGTAGAGTTTAACCACTTTCCATATAGGTAGATTATCTCTAACCTCATTTTCCCTATAGGTAACTAATTAGGTTCATTTTAGAGTCTTATTTCCAAATATGTACCTCTATGTTAGCTTTTTGCTTTATTATTTGCCTATTTATGCTTAATCTTGTCAATTTTGCATAATTTCACTTAGTTCTTTCATCTTCAATGAAATTATATCTAATCATATCCAATCACATCAAAATGGAACAATTAATCACATTGCTGGTCTCTCCTAGAGGAATTAAATTGAACCAAATTGACTATTCCCCAATAAAATGTTTTGAAATGGTGAATATAAGTTTGTAGTTTACTTTCCTAGACTAGGACCCCATTTCGTCAACATTTCACTATGAAAGCATAAATATTTTTTCTTGAAGAGAACATCTTACATATTATGCTTCAATGTATAACACATTTTCATAATCAATCATTCGACTTCACATGGATAAAAGAATTCACATATTCTAAATCATGATCTGATGATGTGAACAACTCATATGCAACTATATGGCATACAAAACATTTATTTTAACATACACTTATTCATCCACGTTGCAAGGATAACAATACAAGGCTCACATATTGGTCTAAGAGAATGCCATGGTCTCACAAAGTAACCAAGAACCATATGAAATGATGGTCTTGAATCCACACACAACTAGGGAGGATCCATACCATTATGTATGACTTCCTCCTTGTTTGTTTAATGGGATTAGCCTCCAAGACATAGCCGTCAATAATCACTAAGAATGTACAAGTGGATCGTAGCTACCCATACAACAAACACATACCCCTATCCTCAGATTTTCCCAATGTTTGATTCCTTATATACACTCATCCAAGGTTATCTATGTCGATCTTGGTGAGGAATCACATCACAACAAAGAAGGCAACATTTAAAAATAGCAAGAGTTTCACTAAACTACCAAAGATCATAAATATTGAAAGAAAGAAAAAATAGTACCAATAATAAGTCAAATAAATGTGTTCAATTCCAATAGCAAATCAAACATAGCCACAATAACTACACAATAGAGAAAACTCACAATAGTGATTAAACTAATTCAAACAAGATAAAATAAAATTGTTGGCCCATGCAACAAAGATGAGAGATCATCAATAATTGAAGGAAACTTCACAATCCTTAAAAGTGCACATTACATAACTATACGACTAGAAATTGTGGCTAAATAGAGTGAAGATTCATCATGACTCCAATAATAGTCCCTTATTTGTGCATTTGTGGCATGAACACAAAAACTCCCACATGGCATGGCCATGTACCTAATAGAGAAGACATGCCTAGGCTACATGCCCAAAAAACATGACTATAATAATAGTCCCTCATGCATGCATTTGTTGGCATTATGTGAACCATGAGCATTATGTGAACCAGCATGAGCCTTATGTAAACTGGCATGATGACATAATGAAATTGTATGTTGTCATTGATGTCAATATGAGACATAGTGTGAATTGGCACATGAGATAACTGAAGAAAGAGATACCAGCATATGTGTGAACCGGTATATGCCAAAGTGAAGCAACACATTTGTTCAAAGTGAACCGATATGTAGTTATGGGAACCAGCACATGGAAGCACTATATGACTCCCGGTTGGTAAGGCAGCTTCCACTTCAGGGTTTCCGATTGGAGTATATCAAGTCTGTGTGACTCAATCGGTGATCTTTGTGTGATGAGTTAGTAGTATGATGGAGGATAGATCATGTTGCCACATAAGCTCTGTGCGCGTGAAGGATCTTGCATGAAGAAGACTATTCCTATCTACCTCGGGAATGTGCAAAGTCTATCAAATGGTGATAACACGTGATGGGTTATCAACCGCCATGAAAACGGTGGATAATGGACAATGGAGAATGTCTTGAGATCGACTCAAGACTGGTGCATTCAATGCAGTATGTTTCAATGGTCAGGATCAAACCATTTGAATTGCTCAACCTAACAAGTTTAGGGTTTAGGGTTTTTGCTACCGACCTATATGTTCCCTATAAGATCGATGTTAGGTTTCTGTCTGAAGTTGTTGGCAAAAGTTGTGAGAGTGTATCCAACGAAAGTGATACAAGATTCTTGCCAGACCATAGGAGAAAAGAGATACTTGCAAAGTGTATGTGCAGAAGGAAAAGGGGAGCCTAAATGGATCTTTATTAGTATTAAGATCATTGTAATACCTGTTGATCTCTAACCACTTCAACGGCTGCAAAATCCCCTAACAAGGTAGCTTTAACTGGCTTGATTCAAAATCCCTTAAATCAGGTGGTCTTAACCGGCTTGTTGTAAATCCCTTAATCGGGTAACTCGAAGCTAATGAGTTCTGAGAAGCTAGAGAAGCTTAGGAGATCCTTTTAGCTATAGAGTTCTTAAAATCCTCTAACAAGGTGACCCTACCAGGTTTAACCCTTAACCGGGTGATCCCTAACAGGATCGGTTCCTACCAGAACCTATTGTAATGTTCTTAACTAGACAAGGCTCCTAATAGAGCAAACTTCTAAAGAGTTCAAAAAGCAGCTTGTGGGTATTCATCCCGACCATGGTTTTTTCGAGTTGGCTTTCCACGTGAAAAATATGTGTGTCATGTGAAATGCTTTTGTCTTGTGATGCCTTGTTTTATCTGTTATGCACATGAAGTTTCTATGTTTTATGCCTGTCTATAAAACATATTGAACTCACTGTTGTGAAGATTTGATGGTTAGTTCTACTAGTTCATGCATGAGAATATTATGATAATGTGGTATTGAGATAAGAGAAAAGCTTAGTGAGTGACCAGTTCATGACTGATTGAGCTATTCTGGATGCTACCGGTTGCACTTTGTTTTATCGGTATCTCTGTTTATCAGTCATTGTGAGTGTTTGCTATCAAACCAGTTTTGGACTATATTTGTATCTATACTGATTCACCCCCCCCCCTCTCAGTACCAGTTTGGTAGTAGTGGTTCATCATTGAGTTATCAATTGGTATCAGAGCACTCTAGGTCCTCTATGTTGTAAGTTTAACTGCTTGAGGAAAAGATCCTAGCCAAATGATGAAGAAGGAAGGTCCAAAGTTCAATAGGGAAAACTTTGGTATATGGAAAGATAGGGCGAAGATATTCATCAAAAGAATGGGTGTTCAACACTGGAGTTATGTTGAAAATGTATATGTTGTTCCTACCAGTACTCTCACCAATGACCAAAAGAGAGAGATACAAGAAAATGGGCAAGTCATGGAAGCCCTCATTAGTAGTCTATCTGACATTGAATTTATTGATGTTTAGGACAAGGCAAATCCCAAAGAAGTATGTGATGCTCTTGAAAATATCTATGGTGGTGATGAGCATGTAAAACAGGCTAAGGAAGAGAGCTTGAGAGGAAAGTTTGAAGACATGAGAATGGTTGAAGGAGAGACCATTTAGCAGTATGGAATAAGAATCAAAATAATTGTTGGAGAAATAAAGAGTGCAGGTGGCAAAATAGAAGATTCCACTATGATAAGTAAAGTCTTGAGATCCCTGTTGCCAATCTATGCAATAAGGGTTGCTGCTATTCAAGAGCTGAGATCAATAGATAAGTCTAAGGCATCCTTAGACTCCATCATAGCCAAGTTGATAGCCTATGAGCTAAATAGCTTTGATGGTAGTGTTCAAAAGTCAGAATCAACTTTTAAAGCTTCTGCTATACCATCCAGAAAAGGAAAAGAGGCTAGCACTAATGGGGAAACTAGTCAGAACAGAGAAATGAAGGATGAAGAGTTTCTAATGGAATTTGAAGCTCTTCTAGCTAGGAGATTCCCAAAAGGAACTGGTAAATACAAAGGTAAGCTACCTTTGAAATGTTTCTCCTGCAACTGGATAGGACATATTGCTATGAATTGTCCTAATAGTGACAACAAGGACAAACTGGAAAGGTTCAAGAAATTCAAAGGAGGAAACTGGAGAAATTGTTTTGTGGCAGTTGATGAAGGTGTCACAGATGAGGAAACAAAAGATGAAGAAAATGAAGACATTGTGTTTGTTGCTATAAAGGAAGATGTGACAGACAAGAAGGCTCTTGTCTCCCAGTTTGATGATTCCAATGAGTGGATCATTGATAGTGGTTGCTCTCACCATATGACTAGTGACCAGAGTAAGTTTCTATCATTAGAAGAGTATGATGGTGGTGTGGTTCACTTTGGCAATGATGCACCATGCATGGTCAAAGGCAGAGGGTCCATCTCCTTGAATGGAAAGAGTAGTGCTGACAATGTGTATTGGGTTGATGATCTCAGACACAACCTTCTAAGTGTTGCCCAGTTAAATGATAGTGAACTCACTCTGCAATTCAAGAATGGAGTTTGCAGAATCAAAGGTAAAGATGGTAAATTGGTCACCACCGGCATGCAAACTAAAGGTAACCTATTTCATCTAAATGCTAATATAAGTACATGTCTTATGGCTAAGCTTGATGATAGTTGGATATGGCATAGGAGATTCTGCCATGTGAACTTTGACAACATTGTGAAGGCTAGTAAGATCAAGTCAGTTAGAGGGTTGTGCTGAGCAAACTGGATAATACCTTGTGTAGAGAATGTCAATTGAGGTCTTCCTCAACTTTTAAAGGTAAATCTTTCACTGTTGACAACTTGCTTGATCTTGTGCATATTGATTTATGTGGTCCTATGAAAACTAGAAGTGTGTAGGGTGATAGGTACTTCATGATTCTCATTGATGACTGCTCAAGAATGATGTGGGTCACATTCTTGAAAGACAAGTCTGAAGCTTTTGGGAAATTCAAAGCTTTCAGAGCATTAGTGGAAAAGAAAAGCGATAAAAGGATCAAGTGTCTCAGAACTGATCAAGGAGGGGAATTCACTTCCAATGAATTCAACAAGTACTGTGAAGAATTTGGCATCAAGAGATAGTTGTTTGCCCCCCAGACTCCATAGCAGAATGGCCTACCAGAGAGGAATAACCAAACTGTGGTTGATGCAGCTAGAGCTATGTTGATCCAAGGAAAGGTTGCTCACACCTTTTGGAGAGAAGCAGTGAGCACTGCAGTTTACACTATGAACTGGGTACTCATCAAAAAGGGCAAGGACAAAACTCCTTATGAGTATTGGACCGGTAAGACCCCTGTGGTAAATTATTTTAAGGTCTTTGGTAGCAAATGTTACATCAAGAGGAGTGAACATCAGGGCAAATTTGAAGCTAAATGTGATGAAGGAATATTTCTAGGATATTCCACCAAGAGTAAAGCTTTCAAGTGCTACAACAATAGGACTCAAAGAATTATGGAAAGCATCAATGTAAGAGTTGATGAATCCTCTGAGAAGACTAAGAAAATCGACAGTGAGTAAGGTGTAAATGAACCGGTTGCAACCTTCTGGGAACCGATTGTCAGTCAATCGAGCACTAGTAACAGTGTTCCTGGACTAGTGAATGTTGATATTGATGAAGATAAGGATGAAGAAGAAAAGCAAGAAGAACCAATTAAGACCATTCCTCAGTATGTCAAGTTGAATCATGATCCCAAGAAAATCATAGGTGATAAGGATGTAGGAATCCTTACCAGAAGAAAGATTAGAAAAAACTTATGTATGATCTCTGAATTTGAGTGTAAATCATTCAAAGAGGCTCATAATGATGAAGACTAGATCAAGGCAATGGAAGAAGAACTTGACCAGATTGAGAAAAATGGTACATGGTCCTTGGTACCCAGACTAGAGCATAAGAATGTCATTGGCACCAAATGGGTGTTCAAAAATAAGTCTTATGAGGATGGTACAGTGATTAGGAATAAAGCCAGACTGGTATGCAAAGGATATGCTCAAGAAGAAGGTGAAGACTATGGGGAAACCTTTTCTCCTGTAGCCAGATTGGAAGGAGTTTGTATGCTTCTTGCATATGCAACTTTTAAGAGATTCAAGGTATATCAAATGGATGTAAAATCTGCATTCCTAAATGGTGTACTTGAAGAGGAGGTATATATTGAGCAACCAGATGGGTTTACCCTATCTGAAGATAGTGACATGGTATGTAGGCTACACAAAGCATTATATGGTCTAAAACAAGCACCTAGGGCATGGTATGAGCACCTACATTCCCATCTTGTGAAGATTGGATTTGAGAGAACAAGTGAAGATAGTAATATCTACTTGAAGTTTGAAGAAGATCAGATCCTGATTTGTGAAGTCTTTGTTGATGACATCATCTTTGGTGGAGATGACAAGATGAGTCATGAGTTTGCTGATGAGATGAAGAAAGAGTTTGAAATGTCACTCATAGGGGAGATTAAGTTCTTCATTGGACTACAGATCTAGCAGATGAAAGATGGAATCTTCATCACTCAATCCAAATATGTCAAAGAGGTGTTGAAGACTTTTGGCATGGAAGATAGCAAACCAGTTGGTACACCGATGGTGGCCGGTTGCAAATTGACAAAGGAAGATGATTCCACACTGGTTGATGAGAAGGAATACCAATCAATGATTGGTAAGTTGCATTATGTAGTGCATAGCAGACTGGATATTGCACATGCAGTTGGCATCACTGCAAGGTTCCAGAAGAGTCCAAGAGAATCTCACTTGAGTGCAGTCAAGTGGATTCTTAGGTATCTGAAGGGAACAATTGACTATGGATTGTGGTACCCATACAACAATAATTTCAATCTAAAAGTATTCACAGATGCTAATTGGGCCAGTAATGTGGATGACCGAAAGAGCACAACTAGTGGTGCATTCTTTCTCAGTGGTAGACTGGTCTCCTGGATGAGTAAAAAGTAGAGTTGCATCTCTCAGTCTACAATGGAAGCAGAATATGTTGCAGCTTTCATGAACTGCACTTAGACAATCTAGATGAAGCATGTACTAGAAGGCTTCAAGATCCCTATATCTGAACTAGTAAGCATATTCTATGATAACACAAGTGCTATCAATATATCAAAGAATCTGGTTTTACATTCTAGAACCAAGCATTTTGAGCTTAAGTATCATTTCTTGAGGGAAAAGGTTCAGAATAAAGAGATTGCACTAGAGCATGTTTCCAATAAGGAGCAGTTAGCAGACATATTCACCAAGCCTCTCCCAAAGACAACATTTGTGCATTTGAGAGGTGAATTAGGGGTATTGCCCCTTCAGGAGGTGAACTAAAAGTGGTTGTTCCACATCAATTAGGTACTGGATAGACAAATATTTGGTTGATTGGTGTGTTTAAGGATGCTACTCCTCAGAGGGAGCAGCATAAGGAAACAGTGATGATTGTACCTCCACTTTAGCATTATTGTCAAAGGGGGAGAAGAAGTGAAGCAAAAAGATATCTATAGCAAATGGGGACAAGATGTGAAGTAGAGAAGATATCTTTTGTATATTGCCATCAATGCCAAAGGGGGAGATTGTTGGCATTATGTGAACTAGCATGAGCATTATGTGAACCGGCATGAGCCTTATGTAAATTGGCATGATGACATGATGATATTGTATGTTGTCATTGATGTCAATATGAGACATAGTGTGAACCATCACATGAGATAAGTGAAGAAAGAGATACCAGCATATGTGTGAACCAGTATATGCCAAAGTGAAGGGGCACATTTGTTCAAAGTGAACCGGCATGCAGTTATGGGAACCGGCACATAGAAGCACTATATGACTACTGGTTGGTAAGGCAGCTTCCACTTCGGGTTTTCCGGTTGGAGTATCTTAAGTCTGTGTGACTCAATCGGTGATCTTTGTGTGATGAGTTAGTAGTATGATGGAGGATAGATCATGTTGCCACATAAGCTCTGTGCACGTGAAGGATCTTGCATGAAGAAGACTATTCCTATCTACCTCGGGAATGTGTGAAGTCTATCAAATGGTGATAATGCATGATGGGTTATCAGCTGCCATGAAAACAGTGGATAATGGATGATGGAGAATGTCTTGAGATCAACTCAAGACTAGTGCATTCAATGCAATATGTTTCAACGGTCAGGATCGAACCGTTTGAATTGCTCAACCTAACAGGTTTAGGGTTTAGGGTTTTTGCTACCAACCTATATGTTCCCTATAAGATTGATGTTAGGTTTCTATCTAAAGTTGTTGGCCAAAGTTGTGAGAGTCTATCCAACGAAAGTGATACAAGATTCTTGGCAGACCATAGGAGAAAAGAGATACCTGCAAAGTGTATGTGCAAAAGGAAAGGAGGAGCCTAAATAGATCTTTATTAGTATTAAGTATTGTTAACAAATCATTGTAATATGTGTTGATCTCTAACCACTTCAATAGTTGCAAAATCCCCTAACAGGGTAGCCTTAACTGGCTTGATTCAAAATCCCTTAAATCAGGCAGTCTTAACCGGCTTGCTGTAAATCCCTTAACCGGGTAACTCGAAGCTAATGAGTTCTGAGAAGCTAGAGAAGCTTAGGAGATCCTTTTAGCTATTGAGTTCTTAAAATCCTCTAACAAGGTTACCCTATTGGGTTTAACCCTTAACCGGGCATCCCTTAACCGGGTGATCCCTAACATGATCGGTTCCTACCAGAACCTATTGTAATGTTCTTAACTGGACAAGGCTCCTAACAGAGTAGACTTCTAAAGAGTTCAAAAAGCAAGTTGTGGGTATTCATCCCCACCGTGGTTTTTCCCAGTTGGGTTTCCACGTGAAAAATATGTGTGTCATGTGAAATGCTTTTGTCTTGTGATGTTTTGTTTTATCTGTTATGCACATGAAGTTTCTATGTTTTATGCCTGTCTATAAAACATATTGAACTCACTATTGTGAAGATTTGATAGTTAGGTCTACTAGTTCATGCATGAGAATATTATGATAATGTGGTATTGAGCTAAGAGAAAAGCTTAGTGAGTGACCGGTTCATGACTGATTGAGCTATTCTGGATGCTACCGGTTGCACTCTATTTTACCAGTATCTCTGTTTATCAGTCATTGTGAGTGTTTGCTATCAAACCAATTTTGGACTATATTTGTGTACTGATTCACCCCCCCCTCTCAGTACCGGTTTGGTACTAGTGGTTCATCATTGAGTTATCAGCATTTCTGGCTTGCACACTACAAATCCTAACATATCATGGCAATACACCTCATAGAGAGGACACGCCTAGGGCCACATTACACATAGAAACATGCCTCACAAAGAAGACATGCATAGGGCACATGCCACATAGCAATGTGTCTTATGGAAAAATGTGCATGCATGTCACACACCAAAGCTATATGTATACATCATGAGGCACATTTATATGTTATCAAACACAACCTATTGTATCTAACATGAGTTCCTCTCTACATGTGTGCAAATCTTCCAACACTAATCACCACTAAGAAGGAATAATATAAAATGCATCTTCAAATATTTGTGTGTGTGTGTCGAATTGTGTCTTTGAACCCAAATCGCTACCATCAACAACATGTAACCATCACCTACACTATATCACAACATAAGTATGGTGTGACATCATATCTGTTTTCATAATGTCAAAACACATGCAAACATGAAAATCATCATAGCATGACAAAAATCAATCTCCACATGTTGGAACAAAGGTATAAATAAGATAATAGGGTAAGAGGAAACCCGTACCAAGAACCACATACCAACTATCGGCAATGCCATCAAGATAAATGTAGGATAGGATACCACTATGAGCCATCCAATGGTCCATTCTATGAGGAGAACTAGTGGATACTATCTTTGAAAGGTGTGGTCAATAGAGATAATACCTACTAATGCCATAGTATGTCACCATAGCTTCTTGAGTTTTCCATTCTTCTACTTAACACCACATTTATTGAGTTCCTTAACAATGAGGTTGGTTCTCAATAAGATGCACAAACATGTAAACACACAAGCATGGTTTCATCATACTTGTACAACAATACAAATTCATTTTTCTAGTTAATTACTTTGTGTAAAAATAACTCCATTACATAACATAGGGCAATAATCACCATAAGTTTTCAAATAAACCACCCAAACATCAATTGGAGTTACCCTTTCTAAGGTACAAACATAATTTATTTATAACTTCAAAAATTAAAATAATCACAATACATCCAAATAAGTTCAATAGTGCATGGAAATAGACAACATGATCCATAATTAAACCCATAAATTACCCTAATTAGATATGCTAATAAAATGGTGTCTCAAATAATAGATATTATGTTGGACCTATAATAGAGATCTAGACTTTGTTTCATCATACACAAGCATGGTTTCATCATACTTGTATCCAAATACACCATCCATAGATAGGTACTCAGTACCACAATCTCATGGGTACCCTTTTAGCTGAATTTACCCTGTATTTAGGTGAATCTTCCCTTGTATCATTCCTTGATCTAGTATGTCATTCCACCAATCAATAATTTTTCCATATTCTTGGGAGAATACACTATCCCTTAGGTGAATATGCCATATCCTTAAATGAATCCTCCTTGTCATCATCCTAAGTCCTCTTTTTGTTAAGTCTTATCCCTTCATCTTGAGGAAAATCCACCTATCCTTATGTGAATCTACTTTCGCTTAGGTGAATCTATTTCACATAAATCATTTATCTTATCCATCTTTCTTACGCAGATGGTGAATTTTTCCTATCCTTAGATGACTACACTCCCATTTAGGTGAATCTATCTAGTTTTAGTCTCCTTCCATTATTTTGTCCAAATTTGTATCCTCTAGTTTACATGAATCTACTTGTTCTTAGGAAAATCAACCCTATCATTCTAAGGAAAATTCACCTTGTCATCATCCTTAATCATCTACCTTTCAAGTGTATAGTCCATCCATCCTTGGGAGAATCTAACATATTATTGGGAAAATCCACTCCCTCTTAGGTGAATCCACCTTTTCCACCTTCTCATTAATCTATTATTTGTTCTAAGAAGGACACAAAAGTGAATAGAAAACAATAGAGGAGATAGTACTCAAACAAGTACTAAGGAATTGCATTAGTGACATGTCACAAATGTGAGTTATACATGTTCCAAATTGATTGATTCTCATGAAGGAACTAAGTTATCTACAATAAATAGCCACCCAAGAAACCCATTTGCTTTAGGCAAACTATCTTCTTAGTAGTAGCTTAATTCTTGAGACACTTGATTTAGATATGATCTTGTAAATGGTGTTAAAAAGAGTAATTAGTCACCAACCAAACACACTCTTCATTTGTATATTTAAGAATTAGTTTGGTCAAACCTTGATTGTAACAAGCATAACCAAATCCTCCATGATAAAGTTAACAACAAATATATTATTGCATAACCAAATCTTTGTGGTGGGTGTGTTCAACAAATATATTATTGTGTGAATTGCTTTTGTCCAAAATGTAGGAACTTGATCTACATATCCATGAAGGCATGATTAGGTCTCTATACAACATTGTTTTGTTGATGGATATATGTAGTGGTTAGTTGTTTTCTTTTAGTTGTGGATAAACCATTTTGAGTGAATTTCTCATTTACTTGAGCATTTTGCATTTAGAGAACAACTGGATGACCATTCAACAAGGGGTTTAAACTCTTTGAACTTCACAAATGCTTGAACTTTTCTTGTCAAGCAATGTACCCACATCTTAAAGACATCAAATTATGAAAGCTGATAGTCCCAAATCTGCAAATGACTGTCACAACATAGTGAATAAGGGAAATCCATAGATACATTAATGAGTAGCCCTAGATCAATATAAAGAGAGCACATGCATGCTAAGGGAGCATTGAACAAGCCTTTTTCTGGATAATATAATGGTAGTAAAAGAAATCAATAAAGAGCATAAGTTCATCAAGAACAATTCTTAGCCACAAAGATCTAAGGTAATCATAGAGGAGCTGATAATAAGTGAGTTCAAGAAGACACACTCAAGCCTTCATCACATTCCATAAAAAGAAAATCATTATTCCATATAATTGGAAGGAAATGATGTATTGAAAAGATTACTATGAAGGTCTAAAATAGTAAAAGAGATGAGACTAATCTTTTATTTCTACTTACAACAGTGAATTGGTTGAGATATACTCATAGACAAAGTGAATGACATGTATGAGAACAACCTCAATAAAGGTAAAAAGGACAATAAATAGTAGTGATAAATGACAATGCATTGAATGTGCCAAGAAAAAGATAGTGGAAGCCATGGAGAAATCACTATCAAAACAAAGCCATTAAATAAAACTATGTTGGTGCAGCTTGAGAAGCATAGTAGAACAATGAAAAAAGAACACTACTTGGTCCTTGAAAAGCATGTAGTCGCAATGATTGAAAACCACAATGACAACATAGAGGGCATGAATGTTTGGAGTATTTCCATTCTTAAGAATCTCATGATAGCCCATTATTAGGATAGGTGAAGTGCACTATGAAAGTGTCTTAAAAAGCTAATATAGCCATAAGTGATAGTGCCAATGCTTTGAGTTAAAATCCTCATGAAATATAGTCATATTTATCTCAATGCAATGTTTGTCAGCATCCTCCCTGCGTGT
Organism: Cryptomeria japonica; assembly: GCF_030272615.1. Taxonomy (NCBI): domain Eukaryota; kingdom Viridiplantae; phylum Streptophyta; class Pinopsida; order Cupressales; family Cupressaceae; genus Cryptomeria; species Cryptomeria japonica. The sequence goes on from NC_081407.1 coordinate 916,750,668, forward strand.
GCCAAAATAGGAGCTTTGGAACAAGGTATGGACATCCATCAAAGCATAATCAAAGGGGGTTTTTTGTCAGAAATTAGTTGCAAATGCTCTAATAACAAAAATCACAAAATGGGGTAGCATACACATGGCATGTGAACTATATGATGAAATACCACAAAGAGATGTCATTTCATGGAATTTTAAGATTGCAGGATATGCACAAAATGAATTAATTCGCAAAAAAAAACCAGTTTCCCTTGATTGCGAAAAAAAATTAGTCACCCTTCATTGAAAAATGAAGAGTTCCTTTGATTGCAAAAAAAACCTTACCTTGCTTGTGCAGAGATCGCTTCAGTAGGAGGGGCAGGGAGGCAAGAGGGTCATCACTTTCTTCGGTTTGCTTTCAAAATGAAAATGCATTGTGTTTTATTTTTTTAATAAAATGCTCGAGGTCGTCAGAATTCCAACAAACATGGGCATTATTTTTTTTAAAAATCAAAATTTCACACAATGCTCCTTGTCCGTCGAAAACTTCCATCGGAATTTGACCCCAGATGTATTAGTGAGAAGGTAGATGAAATACAACAATATCACAGCAAGAGATGGGTTAGAAAATATAAAGAACAAAGTGGAGATGGATATATACCGACAAATCCACTAGTAGAATAGAGTATTCCTCCACTTGGTTGGAAAAGTCACTGCTAAATTTTGCTATTACCCCAAAAGAGATCTAAGGAGATCTGGAAAGAAATCTGAAAAACTATGTTTATCATCGATGAAGGTTACCCCGACACTTAACTGTGAAACAAACATCTATAGGGTTGTTGGTGAAGCATTAATGACAAAAAATTAGGGTTTTATTCATTGATAAAAGAAGCTAAATCAATTCATTTTCACTCACCAAGAATTCAAGCAAATAGAGTGAAGTAAAGGTGAACTAAGAGCGAGAAAAAGAATTGAGAGAGGATTTTGAGCAGTTATCTGAAGCACTCCAATTGACCACCGACATTCACTCAGGTATTTTTTGCAATGGCATCTGGATCTTCTGCTCTTACTTTCATTGTAAATCTGGCAATCGTCAAATTTAAGGAAAGGTTAAGGCCACTCTTTAAGGAGGTTACCAAAATTGCAAATAAGACTCTGTGGGAGCATTTTCTAGGGTTTCTAAAGGAGTAATGTATGTTGAATATGTGAGGGCATACATCCACTGCACTCTTGAGGATCTGGGTACCGAAGACATAAAAAAGATATATCAATCAGTGATACCAGGAGACACCAAAAACATTAAACTAAAATTTAAAGCAATTAAGGATCTAGGGTTAATTGGTATTTTGTACATACCAAAATTCAAGGATGAGATGATTAGATATGTCCTAAGAAGGGTTCACAATGAATTCATCTGGTTAGATACCCTACATGATCACAAAGGAAGCTAGACAAGCTGTCACCAACTTACCTAGGGTTGGACAAGAACCTGGTAAGAAAATCTCCAACACAAAGGTTCAAAAAATCAATGGTTCCACACCGGATAACAAATCAATTAGGATAAGCACAATCACCGATTCCGACATAAAATTTGTAAGAATGATCATAGGATACAAGGTAACTCAATCCAACCAATTAAATTTTGTTGCAAGTTCATGCATTCATGCCACATATCAAATGTTGAGAAATAATGTTAAGTATGACTTATGTGAATGGATGAGGAGTGAGTTAATGTTAAACCTTAAAAAGATCAAAGGAACCAAGAAAGGCACATTTAGATATGGAAACTTAATTATCTATTTGATGCTCTATTTCCTGAATGAGCTACCAGATTTAGGAAAGAAATAATGGGCTCATGACATATTGGTAGGTATGTAAATCAAAATGGCTATCACTGGTCTTGGTACCGACAGGGATGAAAAGATTTGGGGTTACTTCAAGACATTTCAAGGAAATATGAGGCAAAAGGAAAGAATCTCTAAGAATATTGTGAAGTATTCCACTAACATATGTTTTCATGGTAAAAATAGATGAAACACTCATGGAAGTAGTTAAACCCAGGCAAATTTGGATCGCTAAGCTAGGATATGAGGTAGATGATAGTATTTTTGGGCTTTATGCAAATATGTTATTAGATGCCCCATTGGATGACAAGACAAAGCACTTTGGCATAGTAGGAGAGAAGGCTCTTGAAGTCAAAACAGGTTTCAATAGAAAAAGGAGAGAGAAGAAAATTGATAAAATATCTGCATATGTGCAGAATGTGATTTACATAATAGACACTCCGCTAGGTTCCCAATCTAAACAGGCAATCAAACCGAGAGAGGTTTCTACTAAAGAAGTAAAGAAGACACAAGTTCACATTTCCCTGATCACTTCTGACTCTGACCCTGAAGATAATGAGCCTCTTGCTTTCAAAAGGGTGGAAAGGAAGGATGTGGTAAAACCACTGGTAGAGAAACAAAAGGCTGAACCAAAGAGGGGACTTGTCAGAAAGGTAGCTCAGCCTACTACACCTCCACAACCGATAAGGAAGCCTATGCAAAAGAGGAAACCAGTCACACCGGCAACAACAAGAAAAAAGAAGGGTGATGATATCGGATCTGGTAAGAAATCAATTACCTGTGCTGAAATTATTGATGAAGTAACAAAAGATGGGATATTAAAGAATATTTCAAAATATTATGAATTTTTTGAAGAAAGTGAGCAAAATGAGTTAGAGGAAGCTATTTTATGGTATATAGATATCTATGAGAAGGAATTAGTTGAAATTTTGAAAGAGATACCTTTATCTCTATATAGTAAACTTGAAGCTAGGAGACTTGATGCTATCAAGAGGGATAAGGAGATCAAGGAAGTTGCACTTTTGGAGCAATGTGGCTCTAAAAATACTGAAGAGATGAAAAGATGTATAGATACTGCTAATAGGACAATTTTTAGTAGTAAAAATCGATAGATAAATCTTATGTTGGGTAGAGTAAATGAGGTGGTAAATGAGACAAGGAAGGGGTGGACAAAATTCTTTCAAAAAAACACAGACTTTCTCACATCTCAGGAAGAATTTGCAAAGGCAACAGCCACTACAATTCCTAACAAATCAAAAGGAAAGAGTATTTTAGGCAGTTCTACTCCAATTTTGACACAATCACAACTGATTGTAACTACAGGCACACAACCACAACTGACAGTCACAGAGAGTGTACAGGTCACTAGAAACAATGTGGATAATACTCCACTGACAGTAATGAATACTGCACCAAGTGGCCAAGCCACTGATGCAAAAGAGGTTGAGATGGATAAGGTTAAATTAATTGAGTCCATACTGGCAGACAAAATAGATTCACCGGCAAGAGTTTTGGAAATTGACACTTATCAAGTCAAGAAGAAATCAATTTCTAAGTTAAGTCCAATAGAACTAATGATGATGGCCACTCAAAAATTGTTGAAGGAAGAAACTATAGAAAAAGGGTTAATTGATAAATTGGTCTCTATATTACATAGTATAATGCCTGACTATCAAATAGAGGATGGAGCAAGCCCTTTTGGTAAGCTCAAATCTTTAACAGAACACATATCAAATAACTATCAATCCTTGAGACATGTTGCAGACCTATTGGCTTTGGACAGTTTCTCTACTGCAAAAAGGGCAGCATTTGATCAACTTATAGTAACTAGGAAGAAGAAGATACAGGATAAACTTATCTCTATTGAGGTTTGTTTGAAACAATGCACCAATATTTATAGAGTATGTTGTAATATAGGAAGTCTAATAGCCAATGTAAATGACAAAGTGAAAGAATTATATGAAAAAATGGCTACTATTGCTAATTCTTTTGATGGGTTAACTACACTAGCTACATTTGTTGATGGACAAATTTTGTCCTTGGAGAACCAAGTTTTTGCATTTGAAAAATAAAAAGATAAAATACCAAGGACAGCAAGAAATTTAAGAGGACTAGTGAGTCCAAGACTTGACTCTTTAGGTGTTCACAAGAGAGAATACATGGATATGATAGCAAAGTCCACACTGGAAGATACCCAAGAGAAGGAATCATTTTCCCACTTACTCAGTGGACTCGCATTGGTATCAGACACTTTCAAATCAGGATGGGACACATATCTTCAGTTGCTGCAAAGAGCATACCCAAAAATTATGAAGATGACTAAGATTGAATGACTCTGACTGTATTCTTTCATTCTTTATTCTTTCACTGGTCTTTGGCATTAATGTCAAAGGGGGAGTATGTATATTTGTGAAAAATATCAGGAAATATGTTATCAATTGAAGTGTGTTTCTCAAGGGGAGCACACCGACAGGGAATCCCTTTTTCACATGAGTGTTGCCATCAATGCCAAAGGGGGAGATTGTTGGCAATTGACACTCATTGGATTCATTTTGTTGTCATTGATGGAAACAAGATCAGATAGAAGGCAACATGACTTGATGGAAGTCATAAACTGACACTGGGAGGTATATACCGACAGATACCGACATTGGAAGCATTCAGGGCTACACCGGCACTAGAACCGACATTAGTACTTTAGGAAGCCGACATCATAGATTTATTTTGTAAACCATTTTATAATTATTGTCGACGCCAACATTGAATATCTTTTGTAAATGCATTATAAGAAAACATAAGGCATATCATATGTAATAGGTATATAGGTCAATCTGCTAGGTCGATTTAAGAAGTACACATATAGATGGTAGTATGATGGTATAAGAGATAGACATATAGCTTGTAGTAAGTGAGACTCTCTAGTTCATTTTTAGTAATTTACTTTGGAAGAAAGCTTGTAGCAAGTGAGACTCTCTAGTGATGAGCAGTATGCTCTAGGTAGTATGCCTTCCTACAAGTGCAGGCCCTTGTTTATGTAATATCCTTTCATATGGCCAATGAACTTATATTATGGGTCACAAAACCCACCATGGTTTTTCCTCATTGAGGTTTTTCACATATAAATTCTATGTGTTATGGTGTTCATTTATGTGGATGATTTATTTGTTTCTTGTTATATTCTTATTTGTTTACTGGTACATACATGCATGGTTTAGAAAGTTAAATATTGTTGATTCTGATAAAACACAGATTCACCCCCCCTCTCAGTGTTCTCATATCCCAACACTTACATCATATCTATACCAACCCGAGAACTAAACAATTAGGTCAGCCACCTATAAGATAATACCATAAATCCATTACATAAACCCACAAACCAATGATAATCAAAGTCAGCCTAAGACCAAAACAACATTTACCAAACAATAAATCCAACTGGTAACGCATTAGGAGCATCCACCAACACATTACATAAATTGTTCCATAGCCTAAAAAAATAGCACTAGACCTAAAATAGGTCGCCATAAGCCAAATGCAACACCACTGATCAACTGGAACATAAACATGATAACCACCAACATCCCGAGAACCTTCTATAAGCTACAACAACAACACTTATTGAACTCATCAAAAGATCTTCAACAAATCTCTATCAGTAAAACCGTTACCGGTAACCAAAAGGATTACTAGAACATATGATAGCTTTCAGATCACCAAATCCTGAACCAATTGAATGTGACACAGACATGAATGACCAAACCAAACCAATTCCACCAAATTAAACATACTAGACGAGATCTCTAGATCATCATCAAAGTCCAACCACTCTACTAGAATCCGGTAGACATCCAAACAAGCTAGTGTTGAAATCAATGACAAGCATCAATGCAACACATAATCAATTCCTCCAAATTACCAACACCAAGAACCAAGAAAGAATTCTCCTTCAATTATACTTTTTTTGTCATTAACACTTCCAACCCTTTCTATATTTGTGTAAGATATGAGGGTAAAATATGAGCTCTTGGGATACCACAAACTAAAATCTTTTGTTCCTTTAAGATATTTATAAATCTATTTTACTACCATAACTTGTGATTCTTTCGGTTCTTGCTGAAACGTTGATGCGAAACATACTACATGCATGATATCTGGTCCAGTAAGAGTCAAATATAACAATCCTACAATTATTGATCTATACCAACTTGCATCTACCTTAGGAGATTTATCATATTGGTGTACATACCGGTTTGGAATTCTCTAGCCCAAACTTCTTCAATAGTTATTTGATATACTTGGACTGAGAAATAAAAATCCCTTTATTATTTTGATTAACTTGCAATCCAAGGAAGAAGTTTAACTCACCAATCATCATGGAAATTTCAAAAAATTTCAGCATCTCAACAACAAATCTTCTGCACATGTCTTTATTTCCTCCAAAGATTATATCCTCAACATATACTATGACAATTAGAGTTTTACCTAAATTTGTCTTGAAGTATAGGTTGTTGTTCAACGAACCCTTTCAAAATCCTTGATCAGTTAGATACTTTTCTAATCTCCCATACAAAGCTCTAGGAGCTTGTTTTAGTCCATACAAAGCCTTTTTTAATCTACAAATAATGTTTGGATCATCTTTCAACTTGAATCCTTTCGGTTGTTCAATGTAAACCTCTTCTTTTAATTCTCTACTCAGAAATGCTGATTTCACATCCATTTAACAGACTTTGATATTCTTAAATGCTACAAATACTAGAAACATATGGATTTCCTCCATTCTTGCAACCAGGGCATAAGTTTCATTAAATTCAATTCCTTCAATCTGGGTGTAATTATTTGCAAACCAACCTTGCCTTATTCTTCACAACCTTTCCATCTTCATCCAACTTGTTTCAAAATACCCATTTGGTTCCAATCACATTCTTGTCTTCTGATCTTGTTGACTAATTCCCATACTTGATTTTTCTCAAACTAATCCAGTTCCTCTTTCATTTCCTTCATCCAGTTTTGATCATTACAAGCATTTTCTACTATCTTTGGCTCAATTTCAAATAGAAAACAAAGCAAGAATTGTCCTTGTGCTTCTTTGCTTATTGTGATAATACCTTTTCTCTCATCTTCGATGATCTGTTGTTCTAAGTGATTATTTCTAACATACCTTGGAGTCTTGGATGTAGATGCCAGAGCATCTTGATCACTCTTTTCTTCACTCCTACTTTATTCTTTATTTTTCTTTTCTCTAGACTTATCTGATTCATATCGTACTGCTATCTCTAAATCCTTTGAATTTTTCTCATCAACTTTTACACTTCCACTTTAAACAATCTTATTAAACCATTTGTTGAAACAATGATATGCTTTTCTCTTGGTTGAATAAACCAAGAATATGCCTTCATGTACTATGTTGTCAAACTTTCCAATATTATCCTCATCTCTCCAGATATAGCACTGACTTCCAAAAACTTTGAAATATTTCACTATTAGAATTCTACCATACAAAAGTTCATAAGATTTCTTAACATTCTTCCTTTGATACAAAATCCTATTAAGTGTGTCTGATACTATATAAATTACTTCTTTCCAATAAACTTCTGGTAACTCTACTCCTTTTATCATGGATCTAGATACTTCTTGTATGGTCTAGTTCAATCTTTCAACTACACCATTCTGCTAAAGTGTCTAGGGTGTAGATATCTCTCTATTGATGCCATGCTCCTCACAGAAGTGATTGAACTCATTTGAGATGAATTTTTCTCCCCTATCAAACCTTAAACACTTGATTTTATTATCAACTTCATTCTCAACTTTTGCTTTGAATATCTTGAATTTTTTTAATTCTTTAGATTTCTCTTTTAGAAAAGCAATCCAAGTCATTCTAGAATAATCATCAATTATTAACATGAAATGCCTCTCACATTGTAGGCTCCTTGTCTAGGTTAGATCATAAAGATATGTGTGTGTTGGCATATGGACACTCCAATGAGACATTGTGTGTGATTGAAGGTTTTGTCATTGATGGCAACCTTGCAATCCTATGGCACCAGCAAGACATTATACCGGCAAAAGCATTAAACAGGCAACCTTGCAATCCTATGGCATCGGCAAGACATTATACCAGCAAAAGCATTACACAGACAACGTTGCAAACCTATGGCACCAACAAGACATTATACCGGCAAAGCATTATTCAAACAAGACAATGCATCGACATCAACAAGATCAATCTACACCGGCACCGACACAGTAGAGAACATGTATACCGACACAAAGGCCAATAGGACTTTTGATATGTAATATTTTGTTTATTATTGTAAGCCGACTTGGTATATTGTAAAATGACTCTTGTATATAAAAGAGATCATTGTAGACATTTGTAGGATATGGATTGGAAGTATAAAATATTATAAGGTAGACCTAATGTACGAATTATAGGTCAAGCGTATATTTAAAGAACAGAGAAAGAACGGGTACTGAATCTAGCATTGAAGATGCTATTGTAAAGCAATACAGATCATTGGATTTGCATAATCCTCATTGTAAGTCAGTGTGACTTCTTATTGAGCAGTGAGCTCTAGGCAGTTGGCCTTCCTGCATGTGAAGGCCCCTATTGTAAGTAATATTCTCTTATTGGCTAGTAAGTGAATATTGTGGGTCACAAATCCCACCGAGGTTTTCCCCACACCGGGTTTCCTCGTTAAACATCTTGTGTTATGGTGTTCTTTTCATGTGGATGTTTTTGATTCTATTATTTACATTAATTCTTGCATACCAGTATACTGTTATTTTATGTTCTGCATATTCAGTTTTAAAAAAAACTCATTACCGGTCAGATACTGATTCACCCCCCCCTCTGAATATCTGTGGGAACCCTAACAATTGGTATCAGAGCTTGGTCCTCTATTTTCAGAAGCCTAATAGCTTGAGGAAGATCTTGACACCAGTAAAGATGGAAAATCTAATGAAGCAACTTGAAGGAGCTCTTATTGACTATGATGCAGAGAAGTTGAAAAATATTAAGTTAGAAGATGATTTAAAAGCAGCTCAGGACATTATTCAAGCACTTCAAGAAAATCTTACTATTACAAGAAATAAGAGGAGAGAACTTTGTGAAAAATTGAAAAATGAGAATGATGAAAAGGAATCACTAAATGATATAATAAGCAAATTGAAACAAGAGATCATGACAACAAAAAATGAAATGCAGTATATGACTATGAGATTTTGCAAAGAGATTGAGGATGGAAAGAAGAATGAAGAAGAGTTGACTAGAAGACTAAGTGATGCAACAAATGAGAACACAAGACTTAGTTATGAAAATGACATGTTGAAGATAGATTTGATGCATACTCAGAATGACTCAAATGAACTAATGAGACAAAAAGAAATCTTGGAAAGGGAATTGGAAACTGCAAATCAACACAAAGAAAAATTCAAGAAAAGCTCAAAAGAACTTGGTACCTTATTGAAGAATCAAAAACCCAAAGGTGACACTTCTGGAATTGGATTTGAAGTTGGAGAAAGCTCCAGTACTACAAATACCCAGGATCATAGCAAACCGATAAGACCTTCCAATACTTACAAATTCAATGGAAAATGCTTTAATTGCAATAAATTTGGTCATAGGGCAAATGAATGTAGATCTAGGAATTATCAGAATATCAATTCCCCCACCGGTCAATGCTCCAAATGCAACAAAATTGGTCATAACTCTAAAAATTGCAAAATGAATGTAAGATGTTATGTTTGTGGAAGATTTGGTCATTTATCAAATAAATGCAGAACACAAACCAGCATAGGTTATGGGAAAGCTATTCAGAAAAATAATGTAACTTATTATGCATGTAACAAGATTGGTCATATTGCTAAATTTTGTAGAAGTAAAGATACACTGGTAGACAACAAAAGTACTAGTTTGTAAGGTAAAGAAAAGGTTGAAGAGGTTAAGCAAGAATTTTCAAGGCAATGGACTAGAAAAGGTAATCTAAATATTGGGGATACTCCTCCACTAGTAGAACCAACAAATGCTCCACCGGCAGGACAATATGATGCTCCACCAGTAGGACAAAGAAATGTTCCACTGGCAGGATGTTCTTCATCAAATTAAGGAAAATTATCTTGAGGGTTTAGCAATCTAATGACACATGTGCTATTATTCCCTTGGTTAGAGAAAAGAAGTTGAAAATCATTCATCACCCATAAATAAAGTTAAGCTAATACGTTACCAGCAAGCAATTAATGTGGTAGGTAGTAGAAAAGACTTTATAAAATAAGGTTTTGGCTCCATTTCATTTCACCATGAATTCAAACTTTCAGAGAGCGCGAAGATTTCCAAGCTAAGGCATTCCAAGCAAAGAGGCAAAGCACTTCAGCAATCAATCCATCCAAAGGTAGAAAAAGGTATTTATCATCATGGCATCCTCCTCTGCACCTGAATTCATAGCAAACCCTATAGTAGTCGAGGTTACAAAATGACCTAGGCATGTGTTTTAGCTAGTTCCTGAGGTAGCTAAGAAAGATGACAACACAGGTGCTTTTTCAAAAATTCCAAAAAGTGCTATTTATGCAGAAGACCCTAGAATGTATATTCATTGCAACATAGAGGAATTAGGTGATGAAGAAATCAAAAACATGTATAAGTCTATTATATGTGACAACTCCGGGAATGTGAAGCCTGAACATAAAATTGTTGAAACCCTAGGATTCACTAAAATCCTCTGCACTCCTGAATTTCCCAAGGAAGTGGTTAGGACAATTTTAAGCAGGGTACATGGTTCATTCTTTTGGCTTGACTCAGTGCATAAAATTACAAAGGAAGCTGTGAAAGCAGTAATAGGGTTACTTTCCACCGGTAATAGACCTGACAAAACCAAGAAGGTCTCCAATGACTTGGTAACAAACTTAACTAGTGCAACATCCGACAAGAGATCATTGAGGGTTAATGATGTGACTGATACAAATGTTAGATTTGTTAGCATGATTTTAGGTTACAAAGCAACTCATGCTAATAAGCTTAACTCAATTTCTAGTTTGTGCATAAAGAGTTCTTATGACATGGTTAAGGACAATGTAAAAATTGATATCTGTGAATGGTTAAAAGATGAGTTAATTGACAACTTAGCAAAAATCAAAAAGGATAAGAAAGGAACCTTTAGATTTGGAAATTTACTTGTATGCTTAATGCTACATATAACCAAATAGGCTCCCAATATAGGCAACAAGGATTTTGGATTTGACATACCGGTAGGAAAAAAATTATCTGACTTATTCAAAAACATGGGTGAAAACAAAGAAAAGAATATCAATGAGTATTTTCAAGCACTAAAGGTCAAAATGAATAAAAGAATCAGACTATCACAAGAAATTGTCAACAAATACAAGGATGACATATGTTTTGTAATCAAAAAGGATGAGATCTGGATGGAAGTAGTCATCCCAAGGACAATTTGGGTAACAGAGATGGGGTATGAAACAGATGACCACATAGTGGAGACTTATGCCAAAGCACTTCTGGAAGCCCCCAATGAACCAAAGGAAGAAGTATTTAGTAGTGCTGAGACTATAGAAAGCCAAATACAATCAAAGAAGAGAGTGAAGAAGGTTGAGGCATTTGTAAGGAAAGGATCCAGACAAGCAAAAGCCATAAAAGAAGATGTATTAAAGAAAACTGGCATAACTGAAGATGAGTTGGTAGCCCAACAACCTGAAACTCATCTATCACCAGTATGTACTTCGTCAGAAGGTGATATGATAGCAACTTTCAAAAGAGATGTTAGGAAAAGAGATCCCTCACCAATAACCACTCTTTCACCTAGAAGGACAAGATAGAAGCAACAATCCATGAGATCTCTAGTCAAGAAGGTCACACCTAAGAAGAAGTTGCCCCCCAAAACGAAGAAGAAGACAAACACTGACTTGGTCCCTCTTGACATATTACTAAATGAGATCATAGAGGAAGGTAAATTGAAAAACATAGGGAAAATCTATGACACCCTATCAGATGATGAGAAAGGACAAGTTGAAGAAAGTGTCATATTACACATGGACATGTATAAAACATTTTTGTTGCAAGTCCTAAATGAAATTCCTGATGAACTATATAAAAGACTTGAGGCCAGAAGGCAAGGAATAATTGAGTTGGATAAGAAAATAAAAATAGAAAAATTACTTGCAGTATACCTGATCAAATCACCTAAGGAAATTGATGATCTGATAGCTCAGGCCAACCGAACAGTTTTTTCCACTGCACACCGACAAATATCACTAATGGCAGGTAGAGTTACTAAAGTTTCAAAGGAAACAGAAAATGGTTGGGATACATTCTTGGTTGATAAAGAAAAACAAGAAGAATGTAGAAATCCCAAGCCCATTCTGGTATATCAAAAGGACAAAGGGAAAGGTAAAGTTGGTGGACCACCAAGTATCAAGATCAGAGACAACTTACCCTCACCTCCTTTAAATACTCCACCGGTAAAAACAACAACCACTGAAGATCAACTGACAGCTGAGAGTATGGATACAGAGGATAATAATCCTAATCTTGAAGTCCTATATACTGTGAATGTTGATACTTACAAAATCAACATAGTGGTAGATAAGGATACACTAGATAAATCAGGAAACAAAGAGCAACCAGCAATAGATTCAGAGAAAAAGATGGAATATGGAACACAAACAGAGAAACCAATTGGCTCTAGAATAGATGCCACCGGTAAGAAATGATGCAGGAAAACCAGTGCTTAAGGAGATGGAGACACAAATAGACCTACCAGAGGTCAATACTAGCATGGTCACTTCCATCGGCACTCAATTTGTTGGATCACCATCAAATGTAATAGAGGTATTGCTTGAATCTATCAAGAAAATAACTGATTATAGCTCACAAGCTTATAAAATGATAGATGATTCAATTCCATTTTTGAAATCAAAAGCTCCTAATTGTAATATAAACAATAAAGATTCTTTAGGCCAGTTGGATACACTTTGTAAATATATTTCTGGAAATTTTGAGCAAACAAAGGTAGAATCTGTAAAGGAAAGTGTAGAAAAAGAGAAACATAAATTCTTTGAGGAAGGAATAAAGAAGTGTAACAGGGAATTTGACACACTTCTATCGAAACTATGCAATTTATTGAGAGAGCACAAAACTCTGTACAAAGACACTTGTAAGATAAACTTGTTGACCATAGATGTAGACAAAAAGATGAGCAAGGTATAGGAAGAGATAAATAAACTTGTAGATAATTTTGTTAACTCACCTGATACATTATAAGTTTTTGATGAAAAGATAACAAATTTTCAGGAAGAATTGCTCAAATTAGAAAGAAAGAAAGAGAAAATAATAAACAAGGCAAAATTCTTGAGATCTAAACTAAGTCCAAGATTGGACTATTTAGCATCTATGTGGAAGGAAATCTCAAAGGCACTAACTCAGGGAAGCAAAACACTAGCAGAGCACTTGCAGCATCTCACTGGTATAGTATACAGAATTGAGACAACAATAAAAGACAACAAGAAGTTTATGGATGGTATAAACTTAATTTTGGGGGATATTCTTCAGATAATAACCACCCAACTACAAGGTTGAGGTTATGAATTGGTACAACTACAAAATCTACTAGCCTTTGTCATTGATGCCAAAGGGGGAGTAGTAGGATGAGAAAATTCAAAACACAGGGATCACATGCTCAGGGGGAGCTCTCACATTTTTTGGTAACATTTTTGGTCTACACATTTTTTTGGATATATTTTGAAATTTCTCATGAGTGTTGCCATCAATGCCAAAGGGGGAGATTGTTGGCATATGGACACTCCAATGAGACATTGTGTGTGATTGAAGGTTTTGTCATTGATGGCAACCTTGCAATCCTATGGCACCGGCAAGACATTGTACCAGCAAAAGCATTACACAAGCAATCTTGCAATCCTATGGCACTGACAAGACATTATACCGACAAAAGAATTACACAGGCAACCTTGCAATCCTATGGCACTGACAAGACATTATACTGACAAAGCATTATTCAAACAAGACAGTGCATCGGCATCAATAAGATCAATCTACACTGGCACCAACATAGAAGAGAACATGTATATCGACACAGAGGCTGACAGGACTTTTGATATGTAATATTTTGTTTATTATTGTAAGCTGACTTGGCAAATTGTAAAATGACTCTTGTATATAAAAGAGATCATTGTAGACATTTGTAGGATATGGATAGGAAGTATAAAATATTATAAGGCAGACCTAATGTGTGAATTATAGGTCAAGGGTATATGTAAAGAATAGAGCAAGAATCGGTACTGAATCTGGCATTGAAGATGCTATTGTAAAGCAGTACAGATCATTGGATTTGCATAATCCTCATTGTAAGTTAGTGTGACTTCTTATTGAGCAGTGAGCTCTAGGCAGTTGGCCTTCCTGCATGTGCAGGCCCCTATTGTAAGTAATATTCTCTTATTGGCCAGTAAGTGAATATTGTGGGTCACAAATCCCACCGAGGTTTTTCCCACACTAGGTTTCCTCGTTAAACATCTTGTTTTATGGTGTTCTTTTCATGTGGATGTTTTTAATTATGTTATTTACATTAATTCTTGCATACCGGTAAACTATTACTTTATGTTCTACATATTTAGTTTTAAAAAAAAACTCATTACTGGTCAGATACTAATTCACCCCCCCCTCTCAGTATTTGTGGGAACCCTAATAGTGTGAACTAGGTCTAGCAATCCAATGGATGGATGGTCCTTTCCTCTGAATGTGCTTCTAGTCTTCTTTCCTATTTGACATTCCTTACAGATGTTTTTTGGTTTGGTCAATTTGGGCAAGTCTCTTACAATAGTCCTTGAACTAATCTATACCAAGTTATGAAAATTGATATGACACATCCTTTCATGCCATAAGTAGTTCTTGTCAAGTTTTGATATCAAGAAATGTATTATACCTCCTTCTAATTGGTAGATGTTTCCATTTTCCCATCTTCCATCTACAATGACCATTCCAGACGCCTTCTAGATCTCACATCCATTGTCCTGAAAAACAACATTATATCCATTTTCGTACATCTATCCAAAACTCAAGAGATTATGGTGCAAACCCTTCACATAGTAAATATTTCTATTGTTATATTTTCCATCAGAATTAATTAAACCAATACCAACAATTTGTGTTGTTTGATCATCTCCAAACCTAACTAAACCTCCATCATATTTTTTAAGTTTTATGAATTTACTTTTATCATCAGTCATGATCTGGACATCTAGTTGCAATATGGTCAATTTTCCACATCTAAAACATTGAAAGGGTAACACACCTTTGTATTTGTCAATGCCTTTCTTCAACTTTCTCACAAAGTTTTCTTCTATCTCATTCAATCTCTCTTCATCATTCAGACTATCTTAACATGTCTTGAATACAATTTCTAACTTATATCTGTCCTTTCCAAATTTCCTTACTTCAGATGCAATCAAGGTGCCAAACAACTGCTCTCTAGTGAATTTCTTTGGATCATAAGTTTCTTCAATCACTAAGATCTTGTCACTATAGCTTACCGGTAATGTCATCAGAATTTTTTCAATCACATCTTGATCATTCAAGGTGCCTCTAAGTTCTCTAATATCATTCATTGCGGTATCAACCTTCTCAAAATAGCTCAAAATATATTTTCCTTCTTCCATCCTCAGGTTTTCGTATCTTCTCTTAGCAGTTAACCTCTTTCCTAGCTTGACTCTCTCATTCCCTTCATAGATGTCTTTTAGCTTCTACCAAACCTCATGAGAAGTATTCAAAGAGATAAACTTAGTTACTTCAATTTTTGATAATGCACTGAAGATGGCATACCTCGCCTTTTCATTTTTTTCATAAGCTTGAATTTCAACCAAAGTGTTAAAGCCATTCACTAGTAGAACATACTTAGTCTCCATATCCTTCCAAGTATTGTATCCTAGAGAAACCAAATAACCTCTCATCTTCACTTTCCAAAAGCTATAATTAGATCCTTCAAAGATAGGAATGGATAACTTGTGTGTGATCGAATCAAGATGTACCTCAAGCAGTTAAGCTTTATATCAAGGAACCATAGCTCTAATACAAATTGTTACTTTTCTAGGCAACTAAGAAGGGAGTTAATTAGTTGCTATTAAAATTTTCTTTTAACCCTAATACACAAATCCTAAGTACTTAACATAATTATCAAATAAAGTGAAAACTCATGCAAGAAATAGATCAAACACTAGAATTTATGTGGAAAAACCAAAAAGGAAATAAACATAGAGAATGAAAATTCTCAATATATAAACACCGATGAAGGTGACATTTGTTAAGGTGATTTTTACAAAGGGTGGCTCACTTCTAAGGTGCTCACTACAGGTGGACTCATTGCCCTGAAAGGTTCACTAGAGGTGCTCACTGTTGGTGGGATCACTGTCAATGAAGAAAGAAAGATAAAGAAAATCCACCATAAAAACATAGGTTGCACTACCGAAACTACTTTTGGTAACAATCCACAATACTATACTCATACAACAGCCATATTTGTTTAAATATCCAATGTCTTCAACACAAAAAGCCATATGTCAAATCATCAAATCATATTCCTATAATACTATCTCCGAAAATAAAAATTCTCAATATCAATTGTGATAGAGATCTAAAATAGGTCTCAACTAAACATTCCAGTAGTGGGAAGGAATGAGAAGTGGACCATATCACACTATTCCACATCAAGCAAGTCAGACCCAAAATGCATCTATACATTAGACAACCTCAATATATTGTCCAAGTCCTCAAACTCCAGACCAATTTAGACTTAAAGATAATACTAAGAAACATCTTTCAAGATACCAAACTAATCTGGTGAAACCAAGAAATGTCCAAGCACATAATGTACCTTAATCAAGAACTTCTTCTCATCATACCACATCCAGACCTAGTCCGGACCAAAGGAATTGACATCAATGACAAGACATAGTATAATGCTAATAGATACTAAAATATTTTATAAGATAAGACACCGCAAGTCATGGAATGGTTATAAGACTTCAATCTATCATGTTAAAATATTTATTTTTATTGCATGTATGCATGCCCTAGCTAATAGAAGGAAGAATATTGATTCTAAGACACTCCAATGTATCTTTTTGGGTACAATATTATATCTAAAGCTCATGATCTCATGGTTTCTAAGACATAGACAATTTATGAGAGTAATATGTGGTATGTGATGGGTCATATTTTGACTCCTTGGTGCATAAGGGAGATCCATCCACCTCCCATAGACTTATCTCATAGTAAAATGAGGAGATAGATGACTATTCTTAGAAAGAAGGTGAGCTGGAAGGATAATTTTTTGTTGATCATGGTAATTTGTAGAATCATTCATTAGAGAAATATTAGTGTCTACACACTAAATGGGTCCAAGCCACCATCATGGAATCCCATCTAAATTCTCTTCCAAACCTTTTCCTTAAAAGGAAGGTAAAAAAGCTAGGTAATAAATGAGGTGAATATTTCATTGATTAGTTTAGTTATGAATAGAACAAAACTTGATATAGATCAAGAGGCCCTCAGCTAGGCACAAAAGAATAAGAAATGAGATATTGTCAATCTGTATGTAGGAAAGAAACCCATAGGATGCAAATTGGTTTTCAAAATTAAATACAAGGTTTGGTATGTCTATTTGTAAACCTTTGTGCACTACAATGGAGAAGTGTTTTCAAATCTCTCACTTCCAACATTCACCTCAAGTGGATGTGAATATTTATAGGTTGCTTGTTGGGAGTTTCATTTACTTAACTTATACTAGACTAGATTTATACTTTGTTGTCACCTATCTTAGGTTTATGTAGGAGTCAAAGAACTATCATTGGATTTCATCAAATAAAATTTATGCTATGACTGAAATAGACTCGATTATGGTCTCAGATATAAGAAAAAAAAATGTTTCTTCTAATAGGATATTTTTCCTAAAGTATGTTGGATCTATTGATGATAGAAAATCAACTTCATGCTATATTTTTCATCTTGGATCTAACCTTATGTCATGAATAAGAAAGAAGAAAATTATTATTTTTATATCATCCACCAAGGTTGAATATCATGTTTCATGAGGATCTATGTATGAAGTAGTTTGATTATGTTACATTCTAGTTGATATGCACATTCTTGAAGAAAAACCACCAATTCTATATTGTGACAATTAGGGGTTGTTGACGCTTGCCAAAGATCTTATTTTCTATGAGATAATTATGCACATTGATGTCAAATGTCACTATATCCAAGAGAAGGTTATACACCATTACATTCATCTATGATACTACCTAACCAATTCTCAGATTGCAAATATACTCACCAAGTCTCTTGGGAAAGTGAAATTTGAGTTGTTTGAAGAAATAATTTACAAGAATAATGCAATAGAGGGGAAAATTAGCATAATATGTATTATATATTGTTTTGTAGATGTGTTCAATATTTATTTTTTACTATATCTCAATGGTATACTTGTTTCCATATTGCATATATGTTAGACAGTTCAAACAACTAGAAGACAACCGAGAGGGGAAGGGGGTAAATTAGTTGCCACCAAATTACCAAAACCTTAAGAAATTAAAAATTTAATATCAAAACCCAAAAGATCAATACAAGAATGCCTAAACCAAATACCAAAATAGAAGATAAACCAATTAAGCATAAAAAATAATCAGAGAATAAATACCATCCACATGACACCAAGAATTATATGTGGAAAACCTGGTAAATGGAAAAACCATGGTGGAAAGTCTACCCACAGTCAGATAATACTTATGCAGTAAGTATGTGAATTACAATTGAGGGGCCTGCACTTGCAGGAAGGCAAATAACCTAGAGCACACTGCTCATCACAAAAGGAGTCTCACTGACTACATAGAAATTCAGACTATAATCCGGAGAAATGAATGAATTGCAAAGATTGCATCTCCTATGCCTGAATACAATTTCAGTTAAGCTCAATACCAAAGGAATAAATCCTCTTACATAAACCCAACTTGATCACCAATGATCGACCAAATCCTCTGACTAAATGATTGTTACATTATTTTCTTCTTACATATTCATACCATGATGATCTATAATGAGATCTTACATCATATATATAGAAACCTGTAGCATCCTAAAATTGTGACACTTACAATTGCGACTGCATTTCGGTCTTCACGATGGCGACGCAACACACAACCTGAATGGAGACCCCGAAACTTGCTCACGACACTGAAAACTGCATTTTCTTGTACTCTGGCCTGAACCTCCTTTGCACCCTACTGTCCCGGGAGGTGGGACCAGAGCGCCCAGCGCCCTGGTCCCCCAGGACCATGGCGCCCAGCGCCCTGGTCCCTGGCCCTATTTTGGGCCCGGTCTCCTTGAGACTTCGGGTCTTTTTGTTTGCAAATTTGGAAATTACATTTCCTGGTCGGCCTAAGGTCGGGAAAATCAGTCTTTTAGCCCTAATTGACAAGTATATAAACTACATTTTCCTCTCTCATTTGGACATATACATAGATGATGGAAAAAAGCATGGAAAATATACTCAAACATTCAAGCATTCAAGCATTCATTCCAAGTCTCCATTCAAGGCTAAGTGTTGCATTTAAGACAAGGATTCAACCATTGAAGAGGAGATCACTTACTACATGCTACATACAACATACTACATACAACAAGCAACAACATCTATACCTTCACACATAAGGATACAAACATCCTTACAACAAGGTATTAGTACTTGTTTTACATTACAAAAATTTACATTTACAACATTTCTCATTACTTGGTTAATTCCAAAACCGGGGTTTGACCCAAAGGCAAACCCCTAATCCCTAACCCCCTAATCATCTTCGCTTTTCTGTGTGTAGGTTGTAGGTACGTGGCTGAAATTGAAGATCTGGAATCCTTGTGCAGAGACGAACAGATCCCCCTTCGTTTCGCGGATTTTTTAGAGGACCGTGGCGCTCGGGTGCCATCGTCCAGGCAACTTTTGCTCAAATTTGCAGGACAGCGCCGTATCGACATTTTACTGCTAATTCCAGGTCCGCAGCTTCATCCTATATCCCTATCTCAGTTTATAAGCGAATCTTTGTCACTTTCTATGCATTCCTAGCTTAATTCTCTCATCAACATTCTTTACAAAAGAGGGTAGCCTTGCTTTCTTAACCCTTGAAACTCATTTAGCATCCAATCTTGCCTTGTGTGGGATTGGATCTTGTGGGTTTCAACCCCTCTTTTGAATGTAAAGTATCTCCCTTAAGTGAAAACCATCAACCCTAGCAACCTCCCTTCTCTCTCCTCGGAGTTAGAAGAGGGGAGAGCAACTAGGGTTCGATTGCAATTTTCCGCTTTACATTTTGGTGAACCCGATGTGAACATCCTTTCTGATTATTCATGATTAGATCTGAAAATTAGATTCCTTGATTGCATTTCCATGTTTGATCTTTTACAAATTTTAGAGGTTAATTGTTAATGCTTGTTTCAGATCTGCCCTTCTATTAAAAATTATCAATTCACATTTGTGCTTTAATTTTGAAAATTAAGTGGTTAAGTGTCAAAACCCTAATTTTTGAAACCTTCTTGATTCAACCTTTGTCCGACAATTTCACTGATCAAAACATTTCCAAATCAGCTGTAACTTTGGATTCCGCAATAAAATCACAATATCTTTCATCCCTGAAAATTTGGAAAAAAGTTGCGAGGACCGTGTGCATCCCGAGCACCATCGTCCCCGACATTTTTTCCAAAATTTCGGGAGCAAGATCTTACTGTATTTTCCTGCTAAAATCCAAAATTTTGGCTGATTTTATCAAATCTAACACTTTCAAAATTACAGTCAAAGTTGGTCTTGTGATTGTCTGGTTTAAGGCTTCTAATCATTCAAAAATCATTGAAATTGAAATTTTCTGTCAAAATTGTGTTTCTTACTGTCCTAAATCTAAAAGGTGTGTTTGCATTCATTCGAAATTTCAGTGCTTTATTCAAATTCTTGCAATTTGTGACTTTTGAAATTAAGTGCTTAATTACAACAACTTTGATTTCCGCTTTCAAAATTGAATTTTGCGTGAAATTGAGTCAACTTTTGAATTTCAAAACTTGCATTGCTTTTGGTATTCCCTCTAAAATCATAAAATTCAAAATTTCAGTTTCCCTCTCTTTTTCAAAATTCAAATTTTGCATTTTTCGACAATCTTGGTAGGGTTCAATTTTGAGATTGCAACTTTAATTTGGCCTATCTATAGATCGTAAAATCACTCAATTTTTTCAGATTAGCTCTAAAATCATCATACCTTTCATCCCTGCAAATTTCAAAAAAAGTTGCAAGGACCGTGTGCACTCCGAGCGCCACAGTCCCGGACATTTTTTCCGAAATTTCGGGAGACTGTTGTGATTGCATTTAACAGCTTAAATCAAGAAGATTGGCTGATTTTACTGAAATTTACTACCTCTAAATTCAAAATTTTCTCTCCCTCTCTAGTGCATGAGTTTTACAACAATAAGCCCTACTTACACCATTCCCGTTAGACGAAGTCGTAGAATTAAGTCTTTCCGAGGTTTAATTACCGAGGAGACGGAACCTAATTTGAATAGCCTTTTTAACGAGGACATGGGTAATTCCTCTAATCCTCCTAATGATGAAGAAGCTCTCCATGAGGTTTCTGTAGAACAACTTTCGAAATTGGATAATCAATTTGACGATTTTCGACAATGGATGTCTCAAGAATACCCCGATAGTCAAGCTCTTCCTTTAATTGAGGGTCTAAAACGTATGCTTCAAAGTGATAAGAATGGAATTGATATTTTGCATTGTATTGCACACATTGTGGATTTGAATGTGATTCCTATGAAGAGTTGTGCTGAAACTTTAGGTTATACACAACCTCCTACTCAAGTCAATCATTCTATTCCTTTGACAACTTCTATGGCTAGCATACCTACCTTTACATCAAACATAATGACTACTTCTATACAAGACATTCCTCCTATGATCACCAGTCATGGGGGCAATCCTTCTTCTTCAATTAACCCTCTTCTTTCATTTAATCCAACTTCTTCATTCATTCCTTCAATGAGTGTTCCTATTACATCTCCACAAATGAACATGATGCAAGGGGGCAATTCATTCAACCACTCCATTCCTCCTTGTAGTGTTCCTCTTGTCCAATCATCTCCTATGACTAACTATCATAGGGTTCCACCACCTTACTCTTTGCCTTCTTTCAATAATATAACACCTCCATCTCAATCTAACACGTCTAATATGAATTCTTCGACTGAAGCGACCATTAATAATCTTGCACAAACTGTCTCTTCTTTACAGCAACAAATTGCCTCTATGAATCAATCTAAGTTTAGTGTGCCCACATTTGATGTTGCGAGCCCACTTTCTCTTGACATTGTGCGAGCTATCCCTCCTAAACATGTTGAAATCCCGCATTTGGAGCTTTATAATGGTAAAAGAGATCCTCTAACACATGTTAAGACTTTTCAAACAATATGTACTGATTTTGCCTATGACCAAAGGTTGCTTGCAAAACTTTTTACTAGAACATTAAGAGACAAAGCCCTCCAATGGAATTGCTCGTTGCCTTCTTATTCTATTACTTCTTTCGAACAACATGCAAATGCTTTTATTCAACAATTTCAAAACAATAAAAGTCCTAAAGTTACTTTGATTGATTTAATGCATTGTAAACAAGGTGTTAAAGAAAAAGTGACTGATTTCATTGGTAGATATAAGCATTTGTATGCTCAAATTTCTTTTCCAGTGCCTGACAATGATATTCAAAGAATCTTTATTTCTAATTTACAAAAAGATATTCGAGACAAACTTCTGTTTTCTGAGTTTACTTCTTTCCAACAGTTGTGTGCAACTCTTCACAATTATCAACTGACTGTGAGTCAAATGGAACAATCACATCCTATGGCTCCGAGTGATAAGGGTGATAGTAGTCAACAACCATTTGGGAAGTTTAAACCGAACAGAGGTTCCATCAAATTCAATGAAAACATCATCAACAACAATGTGAATGCAGCATCAGGTGTGCCTCCTATTTCTAAATTTTTCAAGAAAGAAAGAAAGTATACTCCTTTGAATGAATCATTGCATAGTATTATGAATAAGTTATTGGAACAAAATGTGCTTACTCTTCCTCCTATAAGGCAAATTGATCCTGCAAAGATTACTTCACCTTATTTTGATAACAAAGCTTTTTGTCAATTCCATCGTCAGCCTGGGCATGATACTGAAAAATGTTTTTCTTTAAAGGGTAAAATTCAAGATTTGATTGATAATAATACTATCTCTATTTCGGGAGCGAATGATAAAGGCAATACATCTGTAGCTTCTCCTAACCAAAATCTTCAGATTTTTACTGATCCATTACCTTCCCATACCTCTAATGCAATTGAGGCTAATGATTCTTCTTTGTCATCTGATGGTCTTGTGTCTATGACTCCGAATGTGATTAACTTTGTAGAGCAGCAAGTAAACCCTAAAGAACGTTCCATCACATTTGATTCTAGTGAAACCATTAGGGCACCTGATGGTCCTTTATACATAGTTGCAAAAGTCAAGAATACACCTTGCCGTGGAGTGCTTATTGATCCTTCGTGCATGGTTAATGTTATTACTGAAGAATTTTTTTTTACTTTGCAATTGAATCAAGTGATCTATGAAAAAATAGATGTGATTGTGAAATTATTTGATGCATTTTCTTCTCCTGCAATTGGTTCTATTACATTACCTATTGAAGTTCATAACAAATCCCTTGATGTGAGCTTTGCTATTATTCCTTCATCCGAACAATTTCGTGTGAAGCTTGGCTATCGTTGGCTATCTTCCATGAAAGCTATTGCTTCTCCTATTCATAAGTGTTTAAAATTTCCCCATAATGGTGAAGTTGTTACTGTCAATCATAGTCTCTTTAAACCAGCTGAAAGAACCTCTAGTGTTCCTATTGATTACTTTTGGCCTAAACAATTCCAATCTCTTCCTCCGCGAAGTGATCATCTTTTCAAATCTTATCAAAAGTGGAAAACAGATATGATCCTATCTTTAAGTGAAACTAGAACACCTAAACTTGACATTCCTATCATTCTTGAGAAGGAAGTTCTCCCTTTGAAAGATAAAACTAACGTCTTTCCTCAAGAAGATTCCCAACCCGTTCCCATGGATGTGACTATGTCTATGCCTAATAAACCTTCTAAAAGTAGACCTATACCTCCTCGTCATGAAGGACTTGGTCTCCTTCCTAAACCAAATATTCCTCCTTTATATGGAGCAGTTCCTCCTCCTTCCTTTTATAGAGAGAAGAGACCTTCCTCTTCTCCTATTATCCAACCTAAGAGACCACAACCTAAACACCCAAGTGATAAGGATGAGAACATTCCTCCTCCTCAATCTTCTCCACTTCCTACTAAGACTAGACGAAATCGTTCTACACGTGAAAACCGATGAAAGCGTCGTCTTAGGGCTCAAGCAACTGCTTCTCAAACTTTGCAATCTCCAAAAACACCTTCAACAAGCATTATTCCATTTTCTCCTCAGCCGGAAATTGAGCCAAAATCTCCTAAACATAAGATGCATGATGGTCTTGATCCTGTGTGAGTTAAAGATCCTATTTTTACAAATCTTGATGATGATATAGATGAAAATGTTATTCATGATGAACATGTTACTCCTCTTGCTTCTGATAGTGAATATGAACTTGTTGATATTGATAACCATTTATCTAATGAATTTTCTAAAGCACTTATCCTAGCTCGTAGACAAGAACAATGTGGCTCAGAACATGAACATAGCCCTTGTTTGGATCTTGTGATAGCTCCATCTGCTGTGTTGGATGTTCCTCCTCTAGCGTGTTCCCTGCCTTCCCGAAACATTGATCAGCAAGATTGGGGGGTAGATGACATGCTAGACTAGTTTCATTAGCATAGCAGATTCTCTCCTCCTCTCTTTTGTTACTTATTCTATATGTTATTCTCATTCTTCTATTTGTTTTCCTTAGTGTTGTCTACTTGAGGACAATGCAAAACATTGAGATCTCTTTTGGTCTCTCTCATGTTGACTCAAAAGACACATGTGTTCCCTTCTTCTAGGTGACTTTCCTTGATTGGGGAATGAAGAACAATTATGCATACATACATATGATATATATACATGACTTATCATACAGCATACTGACCCCGAGGAAAGCGAAGTCACCTCATGCTTTGTGTTTTGTATCTATTATCCTTGGGTTTATCTCACACTTGGGGGCTAAATCTTTGTGATAGCGTGCTCCTTTCCCTTCTCATTTCTTATGTGTATCACTACGTTAAAACAATCACCCCTGTTGAGGCATGTGTGATCGCTTTAACGTAGGGGGGCATACACCCTATCTATCCTTTCAAGATACTTGAAAATTTCTTGGCGAACGTAGCTTTGCCTTGAAAATTTTTGGTATTTCTCTTGCATGACTCATAGTGAGGGAACCTTACTACTGACAGTCATGGTTCTCCCTCGTGATCCTCCCTTTTACTTTGTTAATCGAAGTCGTAAGATCCCTAGTCCACTGGGGGCTTGGTGTGTCTTGCCTCCTTGACGTAGTGAAAGTTTTTCAATGTTGTTTCCTTGTACTTTACCAGAAGTATGAGCATACATACTCCCGCTAAAGTGGGGGCTAAATGTAGCATCCTAAAATTGCGACACTTGCAATTGCGACTGCATTTCGGTCTTCACGATGGCGACGCAACACGCAACCTGAATGGAGACCTCGAAACTTGCTCACGACACTGAAAACTGCATTTTCTTGCACCCTGGCCTGAACCTCCTTTGCACCCTGCTGTCCCGGGAGGTGGGACCAGAGCACCCAGCACCCTGGTCCCCCAGGACCATGGTGCCCAGCGCCCTGGTCCCTGGCCCTATTTTGGGCCCGGTCTCCTTGAGACTTTGGGTCTTTTTGTTTGCAAATTTGGAAATTACATTTCCTGGTCGGCCTAAGGTTGGGAAAATCAGTCTTTTAGCCCTAATTGACAAGTATATAAACTACATTTTCCTCTCTCATTTGGACATATACATAGATGACGGAAAAAAGCATGGAAAATATACTCAAACATTCAAGCATTCAAGCATTCATTCCAAGTCTCCATTCAAGGCTAAGTGTTGCTTTCAAGACAAGGATTCAACCATTGAAGAGGATATCACTTACTACATGCTACATACAACATACTACATACAACAAGCAACAACATCTATACCTTTGCACATAAGGATACAAACATCCTTACAACAAGGTATTAGTACTTGTTTTACATTACAAACATTTACATTTATAGCATTTCTCATTACTTGGTTAATTCCAAAACCGGGGTTTGACCCAAAGGCAAACCCCTAATCCCTAACCCCCCAATCATCTTCGCTTTTCTGTGTGTAGGTTGCAGGTACGTGGCTGAAATTGAAGATCTGGAATCCTTGTGCAGAGACGAACAGATCCCCCTTCGCTTCGCGGATTTTTCAGAGGACCGTGGCGCTCGGGCGCCATCATCCCGGCAACTTTTGCTCAAATTTGCAGGACAGCGCCGTATCGACATTTTACTGCTAATTCTAGGTCCGCAGCTTCATCCTATATCCCTATCTCAGTTTATAAGCGAATCTTTGTCACTTTCTATGCATTCCTAGCTTAATTTTCTCATCAACATTCTTTACAAAAGAGGGTAGCCTTGCTTTCTTAACCCTTGAAACTCATTTAGCATCCAATCTTGCCTTGTGTGGGATTGGATCTTGTGGGTTTCAACCCCTCTTTTGAATGTAAAGTATCTCCCTTAAGTGAAAACCATCAACCCTAGCAACCTCCCTTCTCTCTCCTCGGAGTTAGAAGAGGGGAGAGCAACTAGGGTTCGATTGCGATTTTCCGCTTTACAAAACCCTCGGCCACAAACAATAAGATTGGTCACCAAATAATAATAAAATTACATAATTATAAAACATGTTGGCCAAAGACCAAACAAATAATATCCAACCCATAAGACATCCTCGAAACACATCGAGAGGTCCAATCTACACGTTACATTAAGTCGATCCATAACCTAGATACACTAGGACCCAATTTAGGTCCACACATGCTAAAGTAATGATCTCAATCTGCCAAGTCTCAAACATTATCACCATCAACATCCTGAATCCATACTAGAAGCCACACCAACACCACTTATGTAATTCATCAAAGATCTTCATCAAAGCTCTGCTGGTGAAACCCTTGCCAAAACAACAAACCAAGATTTCTAGCAAACGAGATAACATCTGATTACTAGAACAAAACCAACTGACTAAACATGAACATGAGTAGCATGAATAAGACAATTCCATAACTCAAACATACCAGAGCATACTGGATCAAATCCAACTAGAAATCAAACAACCTACCATGACCAGAAGGGTGCTGGTAAAGCATAAAAAATAGCTAGTGTTGACATCAATGACAAAATATCAATACAACACACAATCATTCCCTCCAAATGGTCAATAATCTCCCCCTTTGGCATTGAGGACAACACTATATGTGAAAAACATCCAAGTACCAAGAAATGCCAAAATGAGTCTCCCCCAATGGAAGACAAGAAACAATCTCCCATACAAATATATAGCAATGAAGTTCTGAAATAAAGACCAAACTCCCCCTATGATTGATATCTTTGTAAAGCTTTGTTTTTCACATATATCTCTACCCCTTTGACATCAATGCCAGAAATCTGACAAAAATATTAAAGAAAAAGAAAAAACCACTGAAACACAAGGCTAACTACTCCCCTTGAGAAGTAGCATCCCCACATCAATACCGAAATGAATAATATCTCTGATAATACATACTGGACTGATGTCAAATAACATCAAGCAGTTCTCTGTCGGAGGGGCAAAAATATCTAATCTGTCTCTTAGGTACTCAAATGATTCTTTAGGCAAAGGTTTAGAGTGAATATCCCTATTCTATTCTTTAGTGTTCACATAAACTAGTCTAACTTCATTTTCTTTCACCTTCTCCTTCAAAAAGTTATACTTGATAGATATGTGCTTTGTTTTAGAATAAAATACCAGATTCTTTGATATATCTATAACAATAGAGTTATCACAATGAATAACTACCAGTCCAGTGCAATGCACTTTAATGTCCTTCAACATTTGCTTCATCCATAGAACTTGTGTACAATTAGTAGTAGTAGCAACATACTCAACTTAGTAGTAGATAAAGAAGTACATGGTTGTTTCTTGCTGATCCATGAAACCAACTTCTTTCCAAGAAAGAAAGCTCCACCAGAAGTACTTTTTCAGTCATCAATATCACCAGCCCAATCTGCATCTATATATGTGCATAAAGTAAAGTCATCATCCTTAGGGTACCACAAACCATATTCAAATGTAGCTTGCAAGTATCTAAAAATTCTTTTCACCGCACTCATGATTTTCTCTAGGATTAATCTGAAAACTAGATACAATACAAACATCATTCATTATGTCAGGCCTAGTCTGAGTCAAATATAGTAGACCTCCAATCATAGATTTGTATGTTGTAAGATTTATCAGTGCAGAAACATCTTTCCTTGACAATTTCTCACTTGTAACCATAGGAGTACTTATCGGTTTAGAATCTACCATACCAAATTTTTTCAATAATTCCCTAGTATACTTAGTTTGACAACTGAAAATACCTTTATTAGTTTGAGTAATCTGCAAACTTAAGAAAAATTTCATTTCCCCAATCATAGACATTTCAAAAAAAATTTCCATATTCTTAGAAAATTCCATGCACAGCGTATCTTCACCTCCAAAAATGATGTCATCAACAAAAACTTCAATAATCAATATATCATCATCAATGAATTTATAATATGGATTATTGTCAGCATGACCTTTAGTGAAACCAAGCTTTAAAAGATATTTATCTAACCTTACATACCAAGCTCTAGGTGCATTTTTCAATCCATACAAAGCTTTCCTTAACCTGCAAACCATGTTTGTATCATTTGAAAGTGAAAAACCACTAGGTTTCTCAATATAAACTTCCTCATCAAGATCCCCACTCAAAAATGCATAGTTGACATCCATCTAATAAATCTTGTAGTTTTTATGTGGAACATAGGCAAGAAATAATCTTATAGCTTCAATCCAAGCTACAGGTGTAAAAGTTTCACCATAATCAATTCCTTCCTGCTGAGAATATCCTTTACAAACCAATCTAGCTTTATTCCTTACAACTTGTCCATCTTCATTTAATTTATTTATAAAAATCCATTTAGTTCCATTAACATTCTTATTTTTAGGCTGGTGAACTAAAGGCCATGTGTTATTCTTCTCTATCCAATCCAATTCTTCTTCCAAAGCTTTCATCCAACATTCATCTTTGCATGCTTCAATTACTGATACCGGTTCAACTTGAGAAATTAAACATACCTCATTAGAGGCAAATCTCCTTCTTTTCATCACTCCATTGTTCTTATCCCTAATGATTTGATCTTCTGAATGATTCAATCTCACATACCTAGGGGTCTTTTGATACTGTCGGAGTAACTAGTTCAACATTCTATTCTGGTAAAGGTGCTACCGGTTCATGCTCATAAAATCTGATTTGACTTCTATTCAACTCATCCACCTTGACATTAGAAATCTCCATGATTCTCTACAATATCCTATTATAACATCTATATGCCTTTCTTTCATTTGAATAACCAAGAAAAATTCCTTCATCACATCTAGGGTCAAATTTTCCAATGATATTGTATCCCCTGATATAACATTTACTACCAAATATTCTAAAATACTTAACTGTAGGTGTATTGCCAAACCATAATTCATAAGGTGTCTTACCAGTTTCTCCTTTGATATGTACTTTGTTGAATATATAAACCACTGTTCTCACTGCTTCTCTATAGTAGATATGAGGTAGAGTAGCTTCCATAATCATTGTTCTAGCAGCATCTGAGATAGTTTTGTTTTTCCTTTCCACAAATCCATTCTATTGAGGTGTCCAGGGGGTAGAAAATTGTCTCCATATACCATGCTTCTCACAAAAGTTAGTAAACACATTGGATGTGAATTCTCCACCATGATCTGACCTTAGATGTTTATTCTTGAACCATGTCTTTGTCTCAACTTTAGCTTTAAATATTTTAAACTTTTCAAAAGCCTCATATTTCACCCTTAGAAAAGTAACCCACATCATTCTACAATAATCATCAATGATTAGCATAAAATATCTATGACCTTGAAATTTTTTAGCTCTAGTAGGGCCACACAAATCAGTATAAATAAGATCAAGAACATCATTAGATTTATCTTATATACTCTTAAAAGAGGTTCTGACTTGTTTTCCCATTTGACATTCTTTACATACTGGATTATAGGGATTCACAATCTTAGGTATATCTCTGACTGCCTTAGTTGAACTTATCTTTACAATGCAATCAAAATTCATATGACATAGCCTTTTATGCCATAGCCAACTCTCATAAATTTTTGCAATCAAACATGTATTCTCATCGGAATTCAAATGAAATATACTACCTTTGTTTGTGTACCAGTTGCAATCTCTAAACTAGATCTATTAATGATTTTGCATTTTCCATCCTTGAACTGCAATTGAAATCCCTTATCCACCAATTGTACTACACTCAAAATATTATGCCTTAAACCTTCAACATAATAAAAATTATTAGTATTGTGCTTACCATCCAATGATATAGTTCCTTTTTCCTTGATCATACATGCTTTGTCATCTCCAAATCTAACTAGACTGCTATCAAATTCTTGCAAAGATAGAAACTTCCCTTTATCTCTAGTCATATGATGTGATGATCCACTATCAATTACCCATTCATCCTTATCTTCAATTTTAGCAGCAAGTTCCTTCTCTTCAGGTGCATTCTCTTCTAGTGTTAGAACATCTTCCTTGATAGCTAGGAACACCCATTCCTTTCCATTGCCATAACCACTACAAGAGTCTTCTGCAGGTTCATCATCAGAATCAATCACACCTTCCTCATCCACTATGTAGCATGATTTATCTATGTTTTTTCCTGTACTTTTACTTGCTCTCATATCTAGTATTAGAATTAAAATATCTTCTATCTCTTTCTTCAAATATTAATTCCTTTTAGGACATCTAAATGAAAAATGACCAATCTTATTACATGCAAAACATTTAAAAGTTTATTTTCCTTCATACTTACTCTTCTAGCAAATAGGGCTTCAAGTTTCTCAAATTCTTCATCTTCTCTCTTCATATCATCCAATTCCTTTGCATATAAATCTCTCCAATCTTGGTTGCTTGTTGATGATGTAGATGCATGAAAAGCAAGTTCAAACTTCACAACTTCAAAGGGTCCAAATTCTTCAAGCTCAAAAGCAGATAATTTCCCAACCAAGGTATCTCTGTTGACATAAGTATTAAAGTTATTGTTCTTAATTCATTAATTTTAGTAGCCTTCATCTTGTAACCCAGTGGTAAAGCTATCAAAACTTTAGAAACTGTTTCATCTTCACTCAGAGTTCCACCTCAACATTGAATTCCCATCACAATCTCATTTACCCTTTCCATGAATGCAGTAATCCTTTCATATTCTTCCATTTTCAAGTTTTCATATCTTACTTGATAACCTTCAAGTTTAGAAATCTTCACAACAGGGTCACCTTCATTAAGTCTCTCCAACTTGTCCCATATAGCCTTTGCAGATGATTTGTCAGTTAGTCCCATTATTTGCTAATCAGAAAGTGTACACAAGAGGGATTCTTTTTCTTTACAATCATTCTCAAGCTCCTTATCCAAGTTTGCCGAAGGAGGATTGTTAGATGCTAGATTGTGAGGTGTAACACCATTTTGTGTGATCTCCCAAATCTCCTTACTAAGACATCTCAGATGAGTTTCCATTCGAATCTTCCATACTTTGTAATTTGTTCTATCAAGCAAAGGAATATCTCTCCAAAAGATAGCTCCACATGAACTAGATCAACTTGTTCCTCAAGCGGTTAAGCTTCTACAGAGAGGACCAGAGCTCTGACACCAATTGTTAGACAATTCAAATAACTAGAAGACAACTAAGAGAGGGGGGTGAGTCAGTTGTCACCAGATTACCTTAACCTTAAGCAATTAAAAATTTAATTACTGATACCCAAAAAATCAATACCAAAATGCTTAAACCAAATACCAAAACAGAAGATAAACCAATTAAGCATAAACAATAATTAGAGAATAAATACCATCCACATGACACAAAGAATTATACGTGGAAAATCTGGTAAAGGGAAAAACCACGGTGGGAAGCCTACCCAAAGTCAGATAATACTTCTGCAGTAAGTATGTGAATTACATTCGAGGGGCTTGCACTTGCAAGAAGGCCAACAACCTAGAGCACACTGCTCATCACAAAAGGAGTCTCACTGACTACATAGAAATCTAGACTACAATCCGAAGAAATGAATGAACTACAAAGATAGCATCTCCTATGCTTGAATACAATTTTAGTTAAGCTCAATACCGGAGGACTAAATCCTCTTACATAAACCCAACTTGATTGCCAACGATTGACCAAATCCTCTCCCTGAATGATTATTACATTATTCTCTCCTTACATATCCATACCATGATGATCTACAATGAGATCTTACATCATATATATATATTTATATACAAACCCTCGACCACAAACAATAAGGTCGACCACCAGATAGTAAAAAAATTACATAATTACAAAACATGTTGGCCAGAGACCAAACCAATAATATACAACCCATAAGACATCCTAGAAACACATCAAGAGGTCCAATCCACATGTTACATTAAGTCGGTCCATAACCTAGATACACCAGGACCCAATTTAGGTCCACACATGCTAAAGAAATGATCTCAATCCACCAAGTATCGAACATGATCACCATCAGTATCCTGAATCCATACCAAAAGCCATACCAACACCACTTATCCAATTCATCAAAGATCTTCATCAAATCTCTACCGGTGAAACCCTCGCCAGAAAAACAAACCAAGATTTCTAGCAAACATGATAGCATCTGATTACCAGAACAAAACCAACTGACTGAACATGAACATGAGTAGCATGAATAATGCAATTCCATAACCCAAACATACTGGAGCATACTAGATCATATCAGATCAAATCCAACCATAAATCAAACAACCTATTGGGACCAGAAGGGTGCCGGTAAAACATCCAAAAGAACTAGTGTTGACATCAATGACAAAACATCAATGTAACACATAATCAATTCCTCCAAATGGCCAGCAATTTATTCATCTACACTCACATTAAATAATAAAGTTAAGTTTTGTATTTCTCTCTTCCATGCTAACAATGTCCATGTGAATAAGAATACAATCTTACAAAAAAGTTTGAAGTTAAAGAAACTGCTAAAAACTACAAAAATAGATAAGGTTAAATTGGCAGTTAAAATAAGACTTTTTAAGTTCTAGAGATTGAATGAATTGAATAATGAAAGAGGTTTGATGAAGGTTTTAATTTTTCCTTTGGTTTTTATATTAATAATGATAATAAAATCTATTACGTGATTTTTTTTGTATCACGTCTATATGGTGCACTATCATCTGATCCAAACACAACCAAATATATATTCTATTATTGAAGAGTTACTTGTATTCATATAATACTAAAATCAAATATCAAATATGGAGAAAATAAAATTATAAATTTAATTTTAATAATAAATCTACTTGTCTATTAAAATAAATAAATCTAAAGAATGAAATAAATGGGTTGGAGAAATGGTCACCAAATGAAACCCCTCATCTTCAATAAACCATCAAGAAATGAGAGATATTTTTTGTTGTTGTAAATATGTATTCTTATTATCATTAACGTCAAACTTGTTGAATCAGATGTGCTACTTTGTTACAATCCAAGGTCCAAATTTATTCTGGTACAATAGAGTTACAATGGAATTTCAATATGTTCATGTAGATGTATGGAGTCTATATGTGGTTGTTCTAGAAGGTTTACAATCACGTATCTTAATGTTTCTAGAGCTTTTGAATTGGCTCATAGGATCCAAAATTGATGTTTAGTAATGTATAACTATTTGGGTATTAGTGTAAAGGGATGAATCATATTCATATACCTACTAGTATCATGGTGGTGCAGTTTGGGTATTTAGTGTTATTGGTATTTTTACACCTGATAAGAGGGGTCAGCCAAATGAAAGAAAACAAATTAAAGTATACCAATGAAACATAACAAAACAAAGATCTATATGAAAAAATAAGTTAATCATCCATCTCCTAAGATTGTTCCATTTCTCTCTATCTCCAAGGATCCTTTAAATCAAGGTGGCTCTCAGCTTGGATGAGCACTTGATCTCTAGGTTGACTACCTAAAGAATGAGGGACAAATGACCAAATATACAAATGCAACATGCAACTAATATCTTAGCATGATATTGATATGAAACTAACTATGATATGGTGCAAGATGAGGAGATTAGTATGATATTTAAGCTAGCATGAAGATGATATTAAACTAACATGATATGCTAAATATGATTAGTCTAAGACTATAATGCTATGATAATGCTATTTCTATCTAAAATGCTTATGCTTATGAGAGAGGAAAATGCAAACTATTGATAACTTGAATACATAAAACTTGAGATCTAATAACTTAGGATCCTGATTATGAAGAAATGGGAGCTATTTATAGAAGAAATGGTCAATTGGATGGCCAAGATTGAATTGGCTTATGAAAGGCTAGGATTGAATGATTTTCAATCCATGTGAGATTTTTAATCCAATCCCATGTTGACAAGTGTTGCCATAAGATTGCTTGAGTGGAGAGGGAAGAAGCATTAAATTCTTGAGTAGACATGGTGGTTAATCCCATGTGGGAAAGGTTATTGGATAAACATATTATCCAAGGATAAAGACTTTGTCCAATGGACCAAATCTTGTGCAAAGATTACTTTATTGAGAAGTGAAGTCTTGTAAGAGCAATAAATACTTTTTGAATAATTTGGAGGTTAACTTGTTTGAAGGGAGAAAATCCTTAATGGCCTATTTAAGAGTCCTTAATCATTATTGAAGACTTTGGGGGTTTGAGAAGTGACTTGTTTTTTCTTAGGAATCTGACAATATTTAGGATAGGATTTAATTTAATTAAGTGGGATTTAGGAGGTTCTAGAAGAATGATTAGGGTACAATTAGGTCTTGTAGGAGAATGCAAGTGGGAGAAATTAGGATTTTTAATTAAAATAAAATGATTTATTTCAATTAATGGGTGCAACTTGCATTTGTAGGGAAACACAAGTGGGAGGGTAATACATAAATAAATATTGATTTATTTATATCAGAAGATGAATTTAATTAAATGTAAATTGAATTTTATGTGGGAAGGGGATTTAATCAAATAAATAGGATTTATTAAATTAACAAAAGAAAGGTTAATTAATCAAATATTAAATTTGATTAATGGTTGAATAGAAGAAAAGAGACATTAACTAAATCTTAATTAATGGTTGGATAATCGATAATTACGCAAATAAATTTATTTAATTAAGTGGACAAAAATGTTGGAGTTATTGAATAAGGTTGTTCATTGATGTTGCTAGGATATGTTGTTGTCATTGATGTCAACATATTCCTATGGCTTATTCCCATGAATTTGGGAAGATCTTCTAATCCGGTTTTGTATATTAGTTTTGTTGATCATTATTTTGCAGAATTTTCCTCTGATATATTATGGTGTGATCAGATCTTGTGCTTGGGTTTTGGGATATTGTTTGGGATGATCTTGTGTATCTTCATTTCAGATAGTTTTTGATTTGATGCCTTGCAAGTTATCTTTCTTTATGATAGTTGTTGATTGGTTGTGTTCTTGAGCTTCTTGATGTTGATCGATGAAGATTTGATAAGTAGTGTTGGTGCATCTGTTGGTGATGATTCTTATAATCTGCTTCCTAGTCATGTCCTATTTGTTTTGGTGATCCATATTAATTGTTGTGCAATTTTTTGGTGGTTTTTGTCAATTGGTATTGATTTTCATGTTATGTGGTATTTTTGATGGTGTAGCGTGTTGCGGTTGATCTTGGTGTGATTTATGGTGGATGAGATTGTTTGGAAATTTGAATTAGGTCCATGTTATGTAATGTAAATCATTATATTGGTCTAATGATTGATCTTTGTATCGTGTAATGTAATTTTTGTAATTATGAGTTGAGGGTTGAGGGTTTAGTTGACCTTGTTATCAAGGTTCATGAATTGTATATATATGAGAGTTATTCACTAAGTTTTGGTATTGGTATTGTGTCTGCATTATTAGAGAGAGGTGAATGTGAAAACAAGAGATTTATTATTCAGTGAAGTGTTGGGGTGAGATTGGTGTTGTAGAGAAGATAATTGTGCTTAACCAAAACTATCATCAAGCATTTGTAGATGATATCATCGCAGTTAATTTCTTTTGGATTGTAGTCCAAATCATATTGTAAGCCAGTGAGACTTCCCTGAAGGTTGTATCCTTTCAGGAAAATATTTTTTTAGCAGTGAGCTCTAGGCAGTGTGCCTGAATGCATGTGCATTCCCCATTGTAATATTTTCACATACTACAACAGAGCATCATCTTACTATGGTTAGGTTCCCACCATGGTTTTTCCCTTGAGTGGTTTTTCCATGTCAAAAATATTGGTGTTGTGTGTTGTGCTATTCATTTTCTTATCTGTTTAAAGTTGTAGTTTATCAGTTTATATCTTGAGGCTTAATTTTTTGATCTGGTGAAGACTAATTCACCCCCCCCATCTTAGTATTCCTTCTTGATTGTTGCTAACAATTGGTATCGGAGCTAGATCCTCTAGTAGAATCTTAATCACTTGATGAGATATAAGATGGAAGCTCAAGGTAATATTTTCAAGGACAGTATGTGGTTTGACGGAAGTAACTATACTGTATGGAAGATCTAGATGGAGATGCACTTGAAATGTCTTGGAGAGGATTACTAGAAGATTACTAAGAATGTCTATTTTGTTCCTCAGAATGGACCATCCACTCATGATGAGCTTAAGGAAGTAGAATATAAGATCAGAGTGAAGGAAGTATTTCTTAGTGCCTTGACTGATTCTAAAATCACAAATGTAAGGGACTTCAGACTGCACATGAGATCTATGAGAAGCTTTAGATCCTGTATGAAGGCAATAGTCAAGTGGAAGTTGTTAAGTTGTAGAGCTTGAAAGGAAAGTATAAGACATTGAAGATGGGTGATGATGAGAACATGCATTCATACATGGATAAGCTGAATGTACTCTTCCTTGGTATCAAGTGTGCAGGTGGAAAGATTGAGGAAGATGAGATTGTTGCTAAGGTGTTGAGATCTTTACCTCCTACTTATAAATATAAGGTTGCTACTAATGATGAGATCCAAACTGTGACTAAAGCAACAAGAGATATGTTGGCTGGAAAGCTTGCTGCGTTTAAGCTAAGCAAATTTGGAGAATCACATCGAAAGTCTAAGACAACATTTGGAGCATCAACATCTGTATTTAGTAAGAAGAAATATGATCTTGATGAGTAAAGGATATCTAGATATGAAGAGAAATAAGAGAAATAGGAGAGAAAGAAAGAGAGCTTGATCAGATTGAAGAATTGATTTCCCGAAGATTGCCTAAAGGTGCTATTGTCACTGAGGATTGCACCCGTGATGCTATATTCAAAAATAAGCAATTTTGTGAAACATGGAAACACCTTCGAGCCTATGGGTTACTCAAAGTGAAGGTGAATCTCTAGAGATTAGGGCGGCTTCCTGTTTGGTGAAACTCTTGTAAACAATTTTGATAAGAAAAGGGATAGAAAGGGATAGAAATATTGCATGTAATGAAAATGTATTCTGATGAAGGTGATGCACCAAATATCTTATCTGAGATCTGCAACCTGCTTAACTCACAAAACCTTCAACAAATAACCTTATTTGCTTCACAACTCAACTAAAAATGTATATGCATAGACATTTCCTAGAAAGAAATGAATTTAATACCTGCATGAAGGAACACAACAAGTTTTCACAACTTCAAGCAATTAAAATCAACTAACACAAACTAAAACCTACAACTAACACATATCTCCTTGCACCACAAATTGACTGAATGAGATAGATTAGAGGATAAAAATCACATGAAATTATCAAATCATTCATTCACTAGATAATACAAGAAGTACCAAGAAGGAAATCTACTGCTATATTACCTAAAAGTAAAGGAGTGTTGATGTTACAAAACTCAAATACTGTTGAGCTACAATGCTTTTTTGCAAAAATATGTATGCAAAAAGAAAGAACCAGATGGAAAAAAGGAGAGAAGGGATATATAGAAATCATGATGAATCCCCTTCACAACCCTAAAAGACTCCATGAGAAAAGCCTTGGGCGAATCTACCCCAAAAATGGCATAAAAACTCATGCA
Source organism: Cryptomeria japonica (assembly GCF_030272615.1). NCBI lineage: Eukaryota > Viridiplantae > Streptophyta > Pinopsida > Cupressales > Cupressaceae > Cryptomeria > Cryptomeria japonica. The sequence goes on from NC_081407.1 coordinate 916,788,934, forward strand.
TAATACTATAAAATAATAATCTTTACTGCTCAAAAGGACTGCCACTGATCTTGCATGAAGAAATACCCTCATTACTAAATATGAAATTGTTAGTCTCACCCTGAATAGGTCCATTAAAAAAAATGAACCTCCTGTTTAAAAATTTGCATGTCTAAATGCAAAAAATAGCTATCCCCATGTGAAAGTTGCATGATGAACTAAATTGTAACTGTATGCAAAAGAAATCCCACTGAAAGAATATTATGCATTCCCTGGCAACTTCTCTCCATGTTGCAACTTCTGTTAAAAGTGGTTGTGGAAATGATCTCCCTATTTCATGAGCTTTCCAATGGTATGTAACACTTGCATATTCAGACAATCAATAAGCATTTGCATTAATATTTCATGCAGAAATTCATCTCCTTCCTTGGTGAACTTTTCACCGTTCAAACAAATAGTTCTAAGTCCATCAAGCAATTTTTTTATTATTGCCAGCCACTGGATTGCCTGCATTGATCACGGCAACTTGTATTAACTGTTTCATTTACTTTTTAGCAGGCCCCACCATTTGTCACCAAATCTACATGATTATCCATCGAGCAATGTTTTACTGCAATATGGCGATCACCATTTGATCTGTCAGGAACCTGCTTACTTTTTACCTCTGCTTGTTTTCTTTTATCTCTCTTGTTGCTCTCTTCATTCTAGGACCACGGGAATGAGCGATGATAATGAACTTTGAACCATCGAACCACTTTGAACCGGTTCAAAGTTCAAGTTCAAAGTTGACTTAAAAAATATAGACATCCACTCATCTGTAGAATTTTTCCACGTGTCAGCCTCTAATTTTCTCATGGGTCCACTTTGTCTGCCATTTGGACCTGGACCCACCTTATTGCTAAGTCATAGCGATAACAAAGCATGTAGCTTTTCCTTGCACCTTAGCGACACTCATTAGATCTTTCAAACTTGCACGATCTCTAGCCTCTCTGAGAACTTTCTCTTAAGCCATGGTGTCACCACATGTCATCACTTTTGGATCCAACTAGGAACCACCTTAAACACCACGTCATTAGTTTCTATGCTACAGGGGATAATCAGCAAGCATCTTCATCATGTGGTATAGCGATGACTACTGATCAGGCCTCAAACTGCTCGATCTTTAGTACCTTAGCCACTCACCTCCCCTTTTCCTTTTTTTGCACGTGCTTTGTCACCATGTCATAGGGGATAATCAGTGAACTTCTTTCTATAGTGGTATAGCGATAGCCCTTAAACATTTAACACTATCATTGATCTTTCCTCAATTTGCTCAACCTTTAACCCCAACTGATCTTCTCTCTTGTGCTGCATGTCAACATGTGTCATCCCCTGATTGCCTCCAGAGATCTACCTGGGAACCACCTATCTATCAAGCTTTCCATGCGTGTTTCTCTTTCAAATATCCTTCTTTCAACCAAACTACCTCCCTTGACAAGTCGTTTACTAGTCTCATCAAACTTGCAGTTTCATTGATATTATTCTTTCAGCAGAATCGCTTCTTATTTCGTCGATATACCCTATGTCGATGGAATTGAGCCTTCGGCGAAACTTTTTCATGACTCATCGCGGCTAAGGTCTGCTTGATGTTGATGAAACTAAGCTTTTGATGAAACCTTTTCAAGACTCATTGTGGCCAAGATCTGCTCGATAAGTCACCCACTCGTGCCATGTCACTAGCCACTAGACCACCACCTATCTTTGGTCTTATACTCTTTGTTCTGCCACATCATCAATCGCCAAGTCGTGATGATATCTGGCGAGCATCTAACCATCGCAACATAATGACAACCATTGGATCACCCGCATCACCATTGATCTTTCTTCAACTTCCTCGCTCTTTATTCTCTTCCTGCTAGCTAGTCACAAAATTAAGATGCCTTGAGATGCACGTGCAGAGGGTCCGTAGGCCACGAGCTACCTCTTGCCAAAAGCTTTCAATCTTTTGATGCTTGAGATGTGTGCGGCTTTACATTTAAAAAGTGAAGAGTTCCTCACAACTACCAATGTGGGATAAGTTCTTTTCATGGCCCCTGCTATTGTATGTGGCCTATAGTTGAGCGTTAGTCATGAAAACCTCTGAGCCTTTCTTTGCCACTACTTCATCAGGTAGCAAAGTGAATTCGGTATTCTTAAATCACCATGTTGAGCTCAACCTCTTTGAGAGACCATTTTAACCCATATGCTGCATTGCTTTTCCTGTATCTGCACATGAAGCAAACAAGTTAGACAAAAAATATGTATTTCTTATTTTTTGCTCATGATTTGACCTTTTCAATATGAATGAATGCAAGGCTTCATTAGGGCACCAAATTTGGCATGTGCAAAATTTTGGTAACATTTTTGGTGACCTCTTAGGGGTGTTTTCCTGCTAAATAGTAGAATCCAGTAGCCTAGCATATCCATTGGGTATTGAGTCAATTTTGTCTTCTTCAAAAATTTGGAACTGCATCTTAGTAGTCTAAACAAAATTGAAAAGGAACTACAAAGGCTCTGCATATAGCTAAGCCTGCACACTATGCAATCTGCACTTATGGAAAACAAAAAAAAAAAAAAACTAAAAAACAACTGTGATGTGCTTGAAAGCACTTATTTAATTTAAACTACTACAACTCTTCTTATAGCCGAGCTTTACAAACTGCTGAAAGGAAAAATAAAATAAAAAATGCAACTATTCTACTATGTACATATGGAAACTGTTAGTACTCAATAGCATAGTTTGAGGTGAATCTCATTGAAAGGGATTGATAACACCTCTTCATCCAATTTAGCGAGTTGAAAAGCATTATTCTATTTGCACTTTGTGATAACATATGGGCCATCAGACATGGCATCAAACTTGGTATGTCTACCAGGTCTATTCTTTAATTCATCCTGTAGATAGGAATTTGGAAATCATCAAAGCAAATAGAAAATTAGCCTAGCTCAATCATGAAAACTAAAATGAAGTGACAACAATCCTAAAAACACTCAATAGAGGTACTAGAAATAAGACATTTAATTCAAATGCAAACCATCACAAACGCAAATGTCTCCTCCAGATTTCTCCATTGTCCTTCTTTCTCCTTCAAATTGCTTTGTTTTGTTGATCTCACCTTCAAGTGCATAAAGCATAATGTGAAAGCAAGATTGACAAGACAGTAGTGCAAGAATACTAGAAGCGTGATTGATTCAGGGATCAGGGACATGATTGAAGAAATTCATCCCATTTATAGATAAATTGTAGAAAAGACAAGATTAGCATGAAATTGATTCGAATGGAAATTCAAATCAAGAATAGAAAAATTATGACAAGTGTATGACAAATTGCTATGCAAGGAGTTATGACAATTTATGACAATTTATGACAAATTGCTATGCAAGAATTATGACAACAATTTGAAATAGAAATAGAATTAGAAGAAATTAGAAAATTAGGTTAGAAATGATGACTTGGAAATTAGGAAATTGATGAAAATTAGGTAAATTAATTAATAATTTTTCATTCATTAATTAATTTACAAAAAGAGGAGGAATTAATTAGCCAATTAAATAAATATTTAATTGTGACAAGAAGACTTAGGATAGATAAATAAATCATTTATCCTAGAGAGAAAATGGAGAGAAAATGACAATCAAGATTAAATGAATAACTCATAAAATCCTAGAAGATGAATTAGAAATGCAAGGACAACAATTATGTCTTGACAAAAGATAATTGATATTGATTTGATTTGATCATGATTTTGACTGACAAAGGACCAATGTTGATAAGTGATTTGATTGATAAATGCGCCAATTGACAAGGAACAATAACTAATTGATCCAAATTGACATGATTGAGAAGGATGACGATCGATGACAAATCGATCACAAAATGATAAGATTGAAGAGGACAAAACCCTAATTCCATCATCGATTAGGATTGATGATGTCCAAAATGAAATCAAATTGATGATGTCAAAATATGCCAAATGAGCACGCACATTGATGCGACAGGATAAGATCGACCAAAATCATGACTGAAGATTGTTATCGACAAGACCAAATTCGAAAGCGAGACAAATGAAGAATGCAAAAGAAGGACTCGATGCTCGCAAATGATAAAGACCAAGTGCGCAACATAGGAGAAATGTTAATGCGATGAAAAAACCCCAAAATAAGGCAATGCACAAATGTTAAAGTATGACTCCGCAAGCATTGACCATTTTTAGATGTCTACATTTTGCCCCTCTTTGAGACAATGCGATTTTAAGTGTTGTTTCAAAGAACCATAATGAAAATGCCCTAGACAATAACAATGACATATGCATGCCCCCTCGAGGAATTGGCCAGAAAAATCCAAAAAAGAGGCCAATTGATCGATAAGAATAATAGAAGACGATAGGTTCGAACAGACTGCCAAGACTGACGGAAGAAATGTTAGTAAGAAGAAATTAGACAGAGGATAGTTAGAGATGAAGGAAAACTTACTTTCACAAATGCACATAAGTAGGTGAGAACCTTTATTTAATGTAGCAAAACGGATGCATAGCATCATGGCATTGAAGGCCAGAGCTGAAATGCAACCCCTTTTGCAGAAGACAGACACATCACACACAAGGAATGAGTAAAGCATCCTAGGGTGCATACATCAAGGGTCAAAGTATGTGTGGTGTTCACAAAGTGAACATACTTATCACAGACACCCAATGATATAGTTTCCCTAGTTTGTGAAAAACATTCCACAAACAACAAACACAAAAAAAAAGGAAAGGGACCATGAACCATCCCAGTCACTCTAAATCACTCAGTGACATCCTCGAGCAACATAGGAACATGATCAAAGCCAAAGATAAATTAGTAAAAAGATAAGACGCACAAATTCAACCAAGTCAAACAAACAATCTGATCGTCATTGTCAAAAGTGGAAAACAAGAATGATCATGCTATCTGGTTTCAGGGAATGCGGTACCCCGTCTAAGATAGGACATAGTCTAGTTTCAAGTATACCACACCCTATATAAGACCAATGATAATGTTGACAAGGACCAATGGTATTGATGTTGATTGATTGATATGACAATTTTAATCAGTTTGAATGTCCGGTTTGATTGAAAAGTTCATCTATTAATGTGTGATTTCATTAAAGCACAATGTTGTAACATGTTATCTGTTGGTTGTCTACACAAATGTTTGATCGATTGTCGTTGCATGTATGCTCAGTGATCTGTCTATGCACAAAGGGTACCATTTATTGACAAAATGCAAAATGCCAAAGAAATTGTTTTTGGATTTTGATGTTTTGAAATTTTTTTGTTGTTCATTTTTCAGGGCTTTATTTGACATTTTAGGGATTTTTTCAGGACTTTATTTGATTTTTAGGGATTTTTTTCAGGACATTATGTGATTTTTTTGAATTATTTCAGGACAGTATATGATTTTTAGGGATTTTTTAAGGACATTTTTTGATTTTTTTTTATTTTTTTAGGACATTATTTGATTTTTTTGGATTTTTTCAGGACATTATTTGATTTTTAGAGATTCTGCCCCCAATGTCTAGCAAGGCAAGGAATATGACAGGTGAATAAATAGGCTCTCTGAAATGTTGGTGGATAGAGGGAAAACAAAGGCCTTTTATTATGGAGACAATGCGGATGCAATTTTCAAGGGCTATTGCGTGATGGGACAAGAGACTGGATATGACAATGTAAAGCAGTGACATGGCATGAGGGACATGTCAAGAGGTTTTTGAAAAATATGTTTAAATTTTGCATCCTTATGTCAGATCAAGATCAAGGAATGAAAAAGAGTGTATGGATAGTGAGAAGATATGGATAGGATAAACAAGACGAAGAATGGATAAGGGACATGGACTGAAGGTCGGGGTAGGCTAAGGGATAGTGGCAAAAAGTTGCAATAAGCTAGAGAATATGAATGAAAGGTTATAATAAGCAAATGGATAAAGACCAAAAGCCATGATGGACTAAAAGCTGCAAACAAGATGCATGATGCTCATTAAGATCCTCAGCCTTGTCAAGATCAAAGGTGGAAAGGGAAACTAGACATGAGGGACAATAGGATATGAAGGGTAATGATAGGGGTTCGATAGGATAATGAAGGGTAATGAAAGGGGTTCGATAAGATAATGGAACAATAAAGGACAAAAGGATATGATAGGAGGAAACTTGCCCCCAAGTGTGGTATGCAAGAAGCTCATAGATTACGCATGACGCCTGTTTACCAGGTTTCATCATGGTACTTTCCCAAGGCGCCTGTTTGCCAGGTTCTCACCAGTGGATGAATTATTTTTTGCTTTACTTTTTTATTCTTTTTCTTTTTTCACTTTTTTTTCCACTTTTTTTTTGTATTTTGACTTTTTCAATAGAAGATGGACACATGATAGGGGATGGAAGGACTCAAGTGTCTTTTTTTTTTTAGGGGGATAATAGCCTTGAAAAAAAAATGGACCATGACTGTTAAAAGTATGCTCAAAGACATTGGTAGGATAAGGACATGGAAAATGAGATGAAATTAAGGGAAGGATTTATGCAAAGGATGGGATCAAAGGGATCAAAGGATGGAAAATATGCATTGGATAATGGATAGGGTATTGGAAGAATTGGGCTTCAGTGGATGGAAATGAAGGCAAGATCAACATTGGCACACACCTTGATGGGTGGTGGATTGATGGATGAAGAGTGTGTTGGGACTGATTAAAATTGAGCCAAATTTTAGAGGCCCATTTCAAAATTTTGCTCTGCATGTCAGAAAAGTATCTAAATGAGTCAGTTTGAACGACCTAGTTTGCAAGAGGGTAAAATGGAGCTAGTTGATTTTCAAGGGGTAAGGCTCGGGATTCATGTCCCACACCTTTCATTTGGCCTATTCAGTGATGTGCAAATTTCAGGATTCAATTTGGATAAGTTTATGAGGTACCCAGTTTGAGGGGTGAGCTGAAAGTGCATTTTAGGCACAAATGCAGATTTTATTTTGTAGCCTACTTTGGGCGATTACATCTTTTGCCTTGTTGATCGTCATGAAGAAATTATAAGTGGATTCAATTCTATGCATAAATTTGAGTGATCTCACAAATTTTCAAGTCTTAACGAATCCATTTGCTCAGTTTTTGAAGCCAAATCCATTTGTAGTTTCTATGTTTTGGCAAGTCCCTGTTTCGACAGCTAGTCGGAGCCCTGTTTCGCATAAGTGTAAAAGTTGCCTTAGTAAGCGTCATGCCAGAATGTTTGATCCAAGATAATGTTGGTATAAATGGTGAGCTATGTTTCAAATTTCAAGCCTTTATCAATCCGTTTGATCGGTTTTCAAAAGAGCTCATTTTGCCATCATTTTCAGTTATCCATACTCCAGTGTTATATCAGTTAATGTAGCCATTTTTGTGTGCACATCATTTGCATCTTGTCAGTCTGGTGATCGAACTGAGAATTCAAAGATTTAATATGTACTTTAAGGTACCTATTTTTCAAATTTGAGGGCCTACGGAGGTCGTTTGATATTTTTAAGAAAGGCGTCATGTGTTGCCAAGACATTGACTTCATCAATTCTGTAGTGTCGACAAAGCCAGTTGGGCATCTTTAAAAATTAATATCTCTTCACTCGGGAGTCTTCTTGAGAAACCATTTGGTAGAAGTCATCCTTGTATATTAGAGTACACGCCTGTCAGATGGCGAGCTCCAGAAAGGTGTTTTGACAGGTTTGAAAATTACGTCTTCGCGATTAAATGTGAAAATTGTGGCGTAATTGCCTAAAGGTTGTAAAATGCGGATTAATGATCCGAAAGCGATGTTGATCATTTCCAGAGGTATGTTTGAGGTCCGTGAAGCATTCCAGGGGTTAGTTGCATGAAAACAAAAAAAAATTTAGTCGGACCCACTTTGGGGCTCGACCTAGCTCATGCTTGTGCCGTATTAGTTTATTGGCGACTTTGTTCACTAAGAGATTTTCAGAATATCTAAATATGGATTATAATCACGAGGCATGTCATAAGAGTTCAAGATGTTATTATGAACTTCAGGTAATTTAAAATTGGTGAGTTTAGAGCCAAATTCTCCTTTAGCAACAAAGAAGAGACATAAAAAAAATGCACCTGGCAAGTAGAGGTTTGGAAGAAGGTTTTAGAACTTTCAAAACGTGATTGGCAGCCATAATGCTAATCAACTTTACCCAAATCTCCTCCTTGCTGTAGTTTTTGGAAAGGCATTAGAAATTACCAAAGCAATGAAGCTTTCAGCAAATGTGAAAATGGAGTGGGAAGTTTGAGCTTCTTAAACAATGCAATTCCAAGTGCCATCTATGGTGAGAAGGCATTCAAACTCCAAACAAATACGGTGTCATGTGGAAAGTAAAAGAGGTTTTGATTTAAATGATCTCTAGCCAACATCCTCCCAGGCACATGGTGTTTGGGGAGTAAAAGTTTTAAAGTTTAAAACAAGTTTCAGCAAAATCAAATGCCAATGGCATTTTCCATTCAAACTAATATAATACCAGTAGGCAATATATTATTACCAGCAGACAATATGAAATATTAGCAGCAAATGGAGGTTTGCAACCTACGTGGCATGGTGGAAGACTGTTTTAAAGTCTTAAACAAATGCAAATTGGCTATTGTAAAGCCATCTTCCCAAAGTCCATGTGGTGGGTGAGTTGCAGAAATAAAATGAAATTTTGAAGAAGTTTAAACAGCAGATGCAAGCACCAGTTTCTCCCCCGCATGGATGGTGGAGGAGAAGGAGTATGGAAACTTTCAAAGTATTTAAGACATAGAGAAAATGACAATGCCAATGTAAAATTGTAGTCTCTCCTCCATCACATGGCTGTTTGGAAGTCAATAAGATGCAATGGCAATTACAGTTAAACTCCTCTCTCACATGCCCTCCTTTCTCTCCTTCAAGTTGTGTGTATTGTTTGGAAGGCAAAAACTACAGCAAGTAAAATACTGTTGGTTGGACGAGGTGTTGTGAGGGGGTAGAAGTTTTCTAAAAACAATTGCATTTGGCTCGCTATAGAGCCACTTCCTCCCCCATGTTAAATCCTTGGTCAATATAAAGGTGAGTGTAGCATGGTAGATTGCATAGTGAATAAGGGGCCATGGATAATATTCCAAATAAAAATAGCAGCACTCCCCCTCCCTTTGCGTGGCATGGACAAAGGCCATTGATGAAGTGGCATCATGGCAGGTTCAACCCCTTTGTGTGTATGGTAAGGTGAGTATAAACAGCAGCATAATGTTTTTTCCCAACTAATGCAAATGGTAGGTGTAAAGCATGAAATCCACAACCTCTGCCCGTTTCCTCCTTAGCATGGTATTTGGAAGGTGTTTCAAACTTCCAGGTCGATGCACTCAGCTGAAAACCTTCAAAAAATGAAGCTATAGGCAAAACCACAATATCCCACATGCATTGGGAAATGGTCTTTTTTAATGTTTATAACTAAAAACAAACTATTCTATAATGTCTAAGCTTTAAAGGCTTTTGACACATGGTGCCCGATAGCGCCCAAGGTGGGCCCACGTGTGAGCACACTTCCCAAGGCGATAGAGGAGATGACTGAGAAATGACCAGGTGGACCCCACGTAGGCACACTTCCAGAGGCAGACAGGCCAAAATTTTGCAGAGGAAGGCTGGGTTAACAAGTGAGCAAGTTCGAGAGAGATCAACGACTCACGCTATTTCGTGAAAGGAAGATGCATGCAAGTTACACCCTGCGAAGTTGCAAAAGCCAAGTGGCGGGTATAGTCAGCGATCCAACAGGTAGGTCCCAGTGAGGTGGTAGTCCAATGGCGATGATGTGGCACTCAGGTGGTGTACACGTGGCGGCCAAGTGGCAAATGAGCAAGCGCACATGTGGCGGTGATGAGGTGTCATCCCAGGTGGCACCTAGTGGACCCCATCAGCCAATCAGAGGCCGCCACATGGCAAGGCATTAGAGCACATCAGAGGCAAAAAATTAAAATTAAAATTGTTTATTATATAGTTTAAACTATATTAATAAATGAAAAATTTAAATGATGGTGCACATTGGGGAATTAATTCGCCTAGGACTCAATTTTTGGCCAAGGTATAAAGTGTTATATATTTTTGGAAAGCTCTCGGAGTGAGGAATCCAATTATGAGGTTAATTTTGACAAATGTGGGATATTCTGGAAGCAGTATCCATGGGAACAAGATTCAGTTAGAGGGGAGACACTTGGCAATTTTCAGTTGTAGATTTGATTCTCTTCCCTCTCCTTATTCCCAATTCTTCTCAGTTGTAGGGGTTCCAGTTTTGGAGAGATTTTCTCCAAGGGAGAAATCCGAAATTGTAGGTTCCAGTGATGGCATCCTTTTATCAATGCAAATGACAGTGTGTTCGTCTATGTTTTCAGTGTTGTCTTTACTATAGGTTTAGTTTTAGTTTGCAAGTTCGCATATATGCAAGGCATGTGTGAGTTTCCATGAAATTGTCTCCAAAATGTACTCAGATTCATATAATTTCATATTATCAAGGATAATTTGAGTTGCCTCTTTTAGATTCCTCTAAGAGTGTAAAGTTGTCTTTTGGGTATTCTTCAAGGAAGGATTTAAATCCTAAAACCCAGCATTAATGATTTTGAATGCATATTGGATATCTACATATAAGTGTGGTTTTGTGATAGAGCAGAGGATTGTATTAATGTAAGGCATTGGTACATGAAAATTTAATGTTGAAAAGAACTTGCATCTGAGATTTCTCATCCAGTTTTATGCATGACTTTGTGGCCTGGATAAGGCACTGGTCTCTTGTAATATTGAAAGGTTGTCAGAACACCTTTTAAAATAAAAAATCAGAATATCTTTTTATATTTTATGTTATGTGGAAGTGTCCCTCCATCTCATGATTCAAAATGTTGAGTTGTAAGTGTGGATCTAGCCCATCTGCAGTTATCTCTTAGTTATTGAACCTTTTGAGATCCATCTTCTTTTGATTGATGCAGTCTTGTGTGTAATAGGTCTGATTAAATGCATCAAAGGTATACCCGCCTAGGTTTTGTAGAGACTGAAGAGTAGAAGGATTCATATCCTTGTCATGTTGTCCAAGCCCTGAGGTGTTTCATTGATTGAGATTGGCTATCTCATAGATAGATTTGCAGGTATACTTGGGTTATCACTTTTGGTGAACAACAGAGTGGATCTTAGATTGTGAGATTTGGATGGAGGAATAGCTTGGGATTTTGGGACATAAGGGCCCAAAATGGATGAAGAAGGTGATGGAGGAACAAATTTGAGAGGGTTGGATGGAGGAATAGCAACTTTGGATGTTTCTTTAGGCTTTTGTGCTTCAAGGAGCCACTTAGGGATCCACATGGTTTTTGATTTTTCATGCTTTTGTGGTTCCTTGGAGTGCATTGCTAACATAAGGGATTTAGGAACCCATATAGATTTTAACTTTTGTTTTTGAGCAATGGGCCTTTTTGACCTTTTGAATTTTTCCTTTTCTTTATAGATCATATTTTTCTTTGCTTTGACATGTTGATTATATTGGACATGTTGATCCTTGAATACATGTGGATTTCTAGACTTATGACTTTTATACTTGGCATCCAAATTGCTTGGAGGGGGAAAGGAATGCATGGATGGATATGAATGAATTGGAGTTCTTTTGCAAGGATGAAAGTTACTCAAGGATGTATACCTTTGCTAACCTTGCATATAGGACGAAGGGATATAAGGACCTAGGATGGATGGAAAGGATAAAGGGGAAGGGATATGTTTGGATTTTGAAGGGATGTTGGATTTAGTAGGGGTACCCACATCTTGAGGAATTTAACTGAGGCCATGACCCTTAAGATCTTCTTTGACATGAAGGGATTCTTGCTTATGGAGATCTATTCCTTTGCCTTTATGAATATCTTGACTTGTAGGATACTCTTTTCTTTGGGAAGAAGACGCGAGTCCATTATGAGGTGGATATGACATGAGAGAAATAATGAGATCTTGAAGTGGATCAAATTGGACCAAAGTGGAAGAACCCATTATGCATGTCATGGGTTCATAAACATCTTGCACTGACACGTTAGAATCATGAGGGAGATTAGGATCATGAGGGGGGCTAGGATTGTGTAGTGGGCATGGTTCAATGACAGGCTCTTCAAGAGATGGAATGGGAGAAATAATGGGATCATCAAAAGAAATGCGATCTTGGAGTGTATATGGAGCATTAAGATAAGGAGATGGAGGAACAAAAGGATCTTGTGGAGGATTTAAAGGAATAATTTGATCTTGACAAGGAGGAAGATCATTGGAATCCTCTTTAAAGTTGCTTTGCTCTTGACTTTTAATGGGATCATCGAAAAGGATGGAAGGGATATCTAGAATGTCAATGGGATTTGAAAGGACATTTTTTTCTTGAAATGGAAGGGGATTGTTTGGGATTGGATGGACTGGGATATCTTGATCTTGCTCGGGGAATGGAGTGTCAATAGGGCTTTGGATAGGATGGACAAAAATAGGGGAATCATCGTGAGTGTCTTGGGAAATGGGATCTTGGTCAACAATTGGATGGGATGATAAGGTTTCAGGATCTTGATCTTGATCTATTTCAAGACACGTTTCTTCATGCTCTAAATTATCCTCTTGACATGAGGTTGAACTTTGGATATGCATGTGGGATTTTGGCAAGGGATTAATGTTTTGACATGAAGGAAATGCACTTTGAACATTTGTGATGGATTCTGGCAAGGAATCAATGCTTGAACATGAGGAAGAGGGACTTCTAATGGGGTCCTCTAAAACAGGTAATGGCAATAAAGTGCATGGTGGCATTGGGTCTTGTATTTCTGAAACATGACAAGGATGTGCATCATGAATTGGATTATCTTAGCAATCAATTAGGGATATCCCTTGGATAATTGCATCCTTGGGTGTATTATTTGATGAGGACAATATGGAAGGTTCTTATGAATCTTCTAAAGGTGTAGGGATAGATGCCACTAGAGAGTTAATTTGTTTGTGGGGAGATGAGGCATTGGTAGACATAATTGTATTATCTTGATCTTCCTCAAAGAACTCACTTGGCAATTTCCTTAAGAGCATTGCAATAAAGCCACCTTTCTTTTGAGGTTTTGACATGGTTGTATTTGGAATTTGAACTTGTTTGGAAAGGAGTTGGTTCTAGTCTAATGTCATGTTTTGATATTGGACTTGGTTCAATTGTTCCAACATGTTTGAAACTTGGCTTGGTGTGTGCTGCAACCTTTGTTTTTGAATGTTTGGTTGTGGTTGTTGACATTGATATGCTGATTGAACTTGTTGATATTCCACCATTGGTTGAACTATTTGTGGACATTGTATAGTTGGTTGGACATATTGTTGAAATTGGACCTTTGGTTGTGTTGGTTGAATATGTTGGTCCATTGGTTGTGTCTGTTGGAAATGTTGGAGCTATTGAACAATTGGTTGTGATGGTTGAAAATTTGATTGATAGTAAACACCTTCTTGTTCTTGATGTGGAGCACATAATGTTGTTGTCTCTTTTCTTGAAATTGTTTCATCATCTTTATTTGTGAGAGGAGAGCTAGTATGTCTGATCGTTCAATAAGAGATCTTACATCAATTGGCTCAATCTTTGGATTTCGACCTGGAAATTTTTGAAACATTTTGGACATTTGTGATCTATTCTTCTCAATGTTTTTCACTCTTTGTTCCAAAATATCATTTTCTTGAGCTAGTTTCTCCTCTAGTTTTTGTATTTGGACATTTACATCATCATGATAAGTTTGATCCAAGTTCTGAGACATGTAGAGATTGGATTGACATGATTGATTGCTCAATTGTGATGACATGGCTTCATAAGAAGGTTGAGACCTCATTTCAACAAACATGTCACTATGCAATGCAACTAATGGGATTGACAAATTCAACCTAAAGGATGACAATGCAACTTAATGTTTTTGTTGTTTTTCAAGATTTTGACAAACTCATGAATGCAATTCTAAAAATGAGACCCTTATGAAACTGAAATAATGTCTAGACCTCAAAGGACCAATGGACCAAGTGACAATAGGACAAATTGAAAATGTCTCACCTATATGCTTGGATACTAAGCTAGGTTTGACCAAATGACATTGATGACAAAAAGACAAAAGTTTGACAAGGTCTAGACTTCTTAACAATAACTTAGGGTTTATCAAAGATTTGCATTACTCAAGTATGACAAAACCTAGTTTTGACACTATATGCAAAGGGACAATTACTATGCAAATGACCCTAATATGATATGATAATGACCTAAGCTTAATGAAGAGACCTAGGGTATGCAAATGTGACCTAATGTTATGAGGACAAGGATGCAAATGCAAATGTATGACAATGTCAACCTAAGGTTGAATTATGAAATGGTATTGCTCTAATGCAAGAGGACACATGCAAATGGATGACCCTTATTGATATACAAAGGAGTATGACCTAGGTGAAACCTAACCTTGGTAGTTGACAATGAATTTGCAAAATGCAAACCTAGGATGAACCTAAATCTAAGTGACATGAATGTTGAGACAAGATTTTGAAAAATGTTTGACAACCATGTTTGAAGGTGCTTTGAACTTTGTTGAATGAAATACTCTTGTGTTTAACCTTGTTTTGAATCAATTTGTCTTGTTTTTGAAATGAGACACAACTCAACTTTTGACAAGCAAAGAAGACAAGATATTTTAACTTAGACTCAAGACAATCATGCTCATTCACACATTTCTTATGGTAGGTAAGGACAGTAGGTACTTGAGAGGTAGACTTGTAATGAGATTCAAGGAGAAAACATAGATGCTTGACCCCATGGGCTTCCCTCCATAGCACTCACTTCTTAGGGCAGCCAAGCATTAGTCCCCATGGAAATCTCCCCATGGCGAACTTAGTATCTCTTCCAAGTATCTGAACTCCTCCTTCTCAAGCAACTAGAAGGATTTTTGGCCTCTAAATACAAGGTGTTTAATAAGGATTTCTGTTAAGCGCTACTCCTTGGTGTCACGCAAGGATGATTGAGACATAGGCCCACCAAGATACCAAACAAATGTAGTCGCACAAGCATGATTTAGACCATGAGACCCTACTTAGATGTTGATATGAGAAAGAGTCCAAGAGTCATCACTTCCCAAGTAACTACAATTCCCACGTAACCCTTCCTTCAAAGCTTTCGCCCATCAGGTATTTATTTATAGTGAGTTAGAATGCCAAGGTACTCTAGTTGTGCTCACTTTGGGTCGTTCCCTTCTCACGATTGTCACTTGCTTGCAAAAGAAAGCAAATGGTTGGGAAGGTAGGCCCTCTAAAGGTAACAAACAATCCAAAACATGAGAATGGTATCAAAGATCTAGATTTCTGATACCCTAAGAAGGATGAGAGCATACTCTCCTACTCCAATGTCAAACTCGACAAGAAAAGTGAACACATGTTCATTCCATCCTACTTAGCAAACATACTAGGTGCCTAATTATGAATCACAAACACAAAGTTTGGTTGGAATATAAGGCAACCTGCAAAATCACTAAGTTAGAAGTTTGATTTGTTTGGTCTTTGACCGGTGAACCTACATAAGATTTGTTAGTAGTTTCATTCTTAGTCTTCGTCACACGTAATGCCAAGGTGCTGCATAGACAATTAGTACCAAGGAAAAACCCTAATGCAGAAAATAGAATGAAAACAAACAAATTGGCAAGTAAATTTTTTTTTTAATTTTTTTTTAACAGGCGCAAAATGCCTCAACACAGGCGCAAAACTCATCAAGATGTGCCTATGTAGCATCAAGCTGCACCTGTGTACCTTACACAGGCGCAAAACACCTTACACAGGTGTAGAAGGTGCCCACACAGGCATAGAATGCTTTGACACAGGCGCAGAAGTGTCCAAAAAGCTCTGAGTCGCCCTGTTTCTTGATTTTTCACCTGCAAATTAGCTCAAAAGAACTCAAAAACATGGTTAGGGGAGTTAGTTCATGTCGGGTTCACCAAGAAATGTAGATATGAATTTGGAAATCATCAAAGAAAATAGCAAATTAGCCTGGCTCAATCACGAAAACTAAAATGTAGTGACAACAATCCTGAAAACACTCAATAGAGGTACTGAAAATAAGACATTTAATTCAAATGTAAACCATCACAAATGTAAATGTCTCTTCTAGATTTCTCCATTGTCCTTCTTTCTCGTTCAAATTGCTTTTTTTTGTGGATCTCACCTTCAAGTGCATAAAGCATAATGTGAAAGCAAGATTGACAAGACAGTAGAGCAAGAATACTAGAAGCGTGATTGATTCAGGGATCAGGGACATGATTGAAGAAATTCATCCAAATTATAGATAAATTGGAGAAAAGACAAGATTAGCATAAAATTGATTCAAATGGAAATTCAAATCAAGAATAGCAAAATTATGACAAGTGTATGACAAATTGCTATGCAAGGAGTTATGACAATTTATGACAAATTGCTATTCAAGAATTATGACAAGAATTTGAAATAGAAATAGACATTAGAAGAAATTAGAAAATTAGGTTAGAAATGATGACTTGGAAATTAGGAAAGTGATGAAAATTAGGTAAATTAATTAATAATTTTTCATTCATTAATTAATTTACAAAAAGAGGAGGAATTAATTAGCCAATTAAATAAATATTTAATTGTGACAAGAAGACTTAGGATAGATAAATAAATCATTTATCCTAGAGAGAAAATGGAGAGAAAATGACAATCAAGATTAAATGAATAAATCATAAAATCCTAGAAGATGAATTAGAAATGCAAGGATGACAATTAGGTCTTGACAAAAGATAAATGATATCGATTTGATTTGATCATGATTCTGACTGACAAAGGACCAATGCTAATAAATGATTTGATTGATAAATGCGCCAATTGACGAGAAACAATAACTAATTGATCCAAATTGACATGATTGAGAAAGATGACGATCGATGACAAATCGATCACAAAATGACAAGGTTGATAAGAGGACAAAACCCTAATTCCATCATCGATTAGGATTGACGATGTCCAAAATGAAATCGAATTGACGATGTCAAAATA
Source organism: Cryptomeria japonica (assembly GCF_030272615.1). Classification (NCBI taxonomy): domain Eukaryota; kingdom Viridiplantae; phylum Streptophyta; class Pinopsida; order Cupressales; family Cupressaceae; genus Cryptomeria; species Cryptomeria japonica. The sequence continues at coordinate 916,805,958 of NC_081407.1, forward strand.
TGCCAAATGAGCACGAACATTGATGCAACAAGATAAGATTGACCAAAATCATGACTGAAGATTGTTATCGACAAGACCAAATTTAAAAGCGAGACAAATGAAGAATGCAGAAGAAGGACTCGATGCTCACAAATGATAAAGACCAAGTGTGCAACATAGGAGAAATGTTAATGCGACACAAAAACCCTAAAATAAGGCAATGCACAAATGTTAAAGTATGACTCCACAAGTGTTGACCATTTTTAGATGTCTACACATCCCATTTGAAAACAAGATCACCTTGATTAAATATGTGTGGTGCAACTTTTCTATCAAAGGTTCTCTTCATTTGAGCATGGTGAATTTCTATTTTTTTGTATGCTTCCCTGTGAGTTTATTCTAACTCCATAAGTTGAGCAAGCCTAATCTGCATTGGCTGCTCTTCAAGTAACTCAAACTCTTTTACATAATTAAAAGTTGGCAATTCAACTAAAATAGGTAACCTAGATTCTTTGCAATAAGTTAAAATATAAGGAGAGTTACCTGTTGATCTCTTTGGTGTAATTTTGTCAGCCCAAAGGGCTAACTTGAGCTTTTCATGCCAAGTTCTCTGGTTCTCAACAATGATCTTCTTAATGATGTTGATCAAGTTCTTGTTAGTTGATTCAACTTTTCCATTACCCTAAGGGTAATAATTGGATGAAGTATTCAAATATATATTATACTTAACTGACCAATCTGAAACTCTAAGACCAATGAAAGCTATAGCATTATCAGAAATGATTGATACTAGGGTACCAAACCCGGACACTAAATCTTGATAGAAATTCAAAACAAAAGACTCATAGCTTCTTTCAATGGAACTACTTCTATCCACTTTGTGAAATAATCAATTGCTATAAGAATCCATTTGTTACCTACACTTGAAGGTGGATTAATAGGTCCTATAAAATCAAGCCCCCACTTTGCAAAAGGTTGCTCTACTTCAATTGGTTGCAAAGGCAAGGATGCCAGCCTCTATTTTCCTACAAACAATGAACATTTTTTACATTCTTCACCCATGAGTGAGCATCTTTAAACATTTTAGGCCAATAATAACCAACTCTCATAATTTTCAGGGCTATTGTTCTTGCTGCAAAGTGACCTCTTGCAGGTCCTTCATGAAATTCTTTTAAAACTTTCTCAATCTGATCTGACTCAATGCATCTTAATAGAACATCATTATAATATTTTTTGAACAAAATACTATCTATTAAAGCATAAGGAATGACTTGTAGCCTGAAATACCTTCATTTTGATTTGTGTAAGCCTTCCGAACAGTCACTAGTTTGTAAATAATGGACAATTTGCTGATTCCAAGTGACTAACAAAGCTGGGGCAACAGGTTGTTCTTCATTATTAAGCATTATTTCAACTTGTTGCTCCTCTTCTTTACTATTTTTTGTACTTCCAACAAGTTGTTCACATAAACCCTTGCCTCTAACTAGCTTGGTTACCCTGATAGAGATGTGATATTCCATTGCCTTAGTAATCCAACTTGCCCTTTTGTCATTTATGTCTTTGCTGAGCAAAAACTCTTTCACTATAGGATGAGCAACCATAAGCTAAATTTTATTATTAGAGAGTGTGTGCCTAAATTTCTTAAGGCTTTTTATTACTACTAACACATGCATTTCTACAAATGAGTGTCTAGTTTCATAATCATGCAAAATTTGGCTAAAGAAAGCAACTGGCTATTCTAAGCCTTCATCATTTTGCTAACACAACATTGCAGAAATAGTATCCTCACTCCCAAAAGTATATAGAATAAAATCTTTCTTAAAATCAATATTAATGAGAGTAGGGGTTGTTGCAATTGCCTCTTTACTTTCTTCAAAACTATTCTTACCTTCCTTGGTCCACTAAAAAAGGAATATTTTTCTTAAGCATGGTTGTAAGTGGCTGCATCAATGCTGCAATATTATGAATAAACTTTATGATAAAATTAATCCTACCTATGAAACTCTGGAGTCCCTTCGTATGTGTTGGTAATGGCAATGCAAGTATGGCTGTGATCCTCTCAGGATCTATTGAAATCCCATGCTTTGAAATAATATATCCTAGCAACTTGCCTTCATGAACAACAAATATGCTCTTCTTGGGATTTAATTAAAGTCCATATTCCCTGCATCTCTCAAATACTTGTCTGAGATGGTCAAGATGTTTATTAGCCTTTTAAGAAAAAATAGTTATATCATCTAGGTAAACCAAAACAAACTTGTTAATCAGGCCTTGAAATGCCATATCCATTGCATGCTGAAATGTTGCCCCTGCTTTGGTCAGTCCAAATGACATTTTATTATAAGCTATTGTACCCCACTTGGTGGTAAATGTTATTTTGTTTTGGTCTTCTTCTTTGACCAGAATTTGGTTATATCCTAAATAACCATCAAGTAATGAGAATCTCTTTGATCCTGATACAACATACAAAATTTTCTCTATTGAGGGTAGTAGGTAATGATCTTTCATGGATCCTCTATTTAGGTCTCTAAAATCAACACATAGTCTAAGTTCACCATTCTTTTTCCTAACAGGAACTAGATTAGACACCAATGATGTGTGCTTGATTGGAAATATGATGTTTCCTTCAATCAACTTATTTAACTCAATCTTCATAAGATGTTCTAATTTTGGATTAAGAGGTCTTTGTTTCTGCCTTATTAGTTTTGAATTATCTACCAACTCTATGGTATGCTGAGCTAAATGAGGATCAAATCCTTTCAAATCTTCATACCTCCATGCAAATATGTCATTGAATTCTTGACAAAGTTTTACAAAAGCATGTTTTTCTTCAAGGGTACATACTTTGCTAATTTTCAGTAGCTTGTCCTTGAATATTTCAACAGGTTCATAATATTATTCCTTCACAAACATGCTGCTTTTATCCTTCCTAACCTGATCATCTATATTAAAAATAAATTCAAGGGTTACCAAACCCTTGGGCAGCTTGTTACTTTTCAATTGGAGAAACTGATTTTCATATTGATCATTGAACTTATGCTGATTTCCAATAGAAAAATCAGCTTCTTCAATTAGGAAATTAGTAATCTACTCATCTGAGTCAAAAACCTGCCAATTAATAGTGTTATCTGGAACTGCGGGCTTTACTGCAACTTTAACATACTGTTGTTTATCAATATTTTCTAGTTCTATTGGAATATTGAACTGAGCTCCTAAAGCAACAAGCCTATCCGCTTCTTTATTTTGACTTCTAGTTATGGACAATAGATTAAATGCATCAAAATCTTGAATTAAATTCCAAATTCTATGCTTGTACATCTTCAAAACATCATTTTTGGTGACATGGATATTCCTTACTTGGTTCACAACTAGTTCACTATGACCAAAAACTTGTAAACATTTAACTTTTTTCTGCCTAGCCCATTCTAAGCCATGTGATAATGATTCATACTCAATAGTATTGTTTGTACAGCTAAAAGAAAATTTGAAAGTAGTGTAGTATCTAATACCTTTGGGTGAAACTAGCATAACACCACCTCCAGAACCATTCTTACCTCTTGAACCATCAAAATAAAGCTGTCAAACCTAACTTTTATGTTGTTCTAATTGTTGGTCAAGTGGAATATCCTCTTTTTCAAGCTTAGGAATAACATAATCCTCCTCATGAATCATATAAACACCAAGACCTATTTCATCCATGTTGATGAAAGGATCTTCTACAGTATTCTTGGTTGCCCACTCATCCAAATTCATATTAGGTATGGCTTGAACAGGTGTATCTAGATCCTGGATAGGTGGTGACTCCTCATGGTCTGTGATGGAAAGATATGCATTTATAGGACCTGGGGTATATGGTTCTAAGTGGCAAGTGGCTTGGGGTTCCGACTTAATGGTAAGCTTAGTACCATACCAGGTTCTAAAAAATAAGTGTGACCAGTCAATAGAAAGGTATCCTCCTAATTTTGCTATGAAATCTCTAGATATGAAAATAGAAAAGTGTGGAGGTAAGTCACCTATGTACATGTCTGAGGTATTACAAAATTAGGACAAGCATGCAAGGTCAGACCAAGATCTTTGACCAATCCAACAGACTTAACTACTATTCCATCTAACTGTACAACTCCTCTAGAAATAGGCTCATAAATTAGACCAAGTTTATCTGCAAGGTCTTTGGGCATAATTTAACTACTGGCTCCTGAGTCTATCAAGCAATTGTGGACTAGATGGTTGCCAATTATCAATGTTACAGAAAATGGAGGAGGCTTTGGTGTTTGGATTGGTTGATTATTCTTAATTGGAATATTATTAGCTAATGTAACTCTAGGCTGATGTTTTTGAGGCTCATTAGTCAAGGAAAAATTATCCAATTTATCTCTCAGCAATTCCTTTTGTCCAGAAATTTGGAATGCATCTATCATTGTCATGGAAATAGTGGTTTTTTCTATAGTTTCAACAATATTAAATGGAACACCACTAACCTTATGTTGTACTTTTGGAACAACAGGCTCTTGATGAGCTGGTTTTAACTGAGATTGAACCTTTTGCCGTTCTTTAGGTGTTGTAGGCTGTCCTCTTGGTAAAATCAGCACATTCTGGACAGGTGGAGGTTTACTAACAACTTGCTAACTTGTAGAAGCTTGTTGTTTTCCTTTATCTGGTTGTTGTTCGGATTTATTTTGTTGTTGTCCTTTATTTACAACTTGTTGATTATTTGTAGCTTGTTGTCCAATGTCAATAGCATGTTTCTTTGACCTTGTATTTGCCACAACATGTGAAAAAGATCTATTTTGTTCCCACAGATGATTAACTCCACAAAATTCCTCACCTTGCCAATTCATCATAGCCACCTCAGGACCTTCTGGTTCCTCATTTATACCTACATCTTGATAACACATGTTATTCTGAACCATCAAAGCTTGTGATTGAGCATTCATTGCATTTTGACATGATGCTTGATTATGAGGTTGTTGACAAGGAAAACACCACTCTTGTGCCATATTGTTATGAGTGGGAATAATTTCTTTAGAATTGCTAGTAGTATTCTGATTATACTACTAGTTTTTCCTATTGTTGTAGTTCCTCCTTTGATTCTGAGCATCAACTTGGTAGTTAGGCCTATTGGGTTGATAAGGAGCTTGATATGGGGCTTGATACCTTTGAATTTGGTTTTGATTTTTCTTGAGGTTCACCAATTCATTGCCAAAATTTTATAGAGTTTGTTGGATTTCTTGAGTTGCTTCAACATTCTTTATAAACATCTCTTGTAACATCTACAGTTGCTTTGACGAGTTTTCTATAATACTATTTTGAACATAATTTTAGAAACCTAGTGCTAGAACAACATGTATTGTAGCTATAGGGAGTACTTGTAAAGGCATCAATGGTTGTATATCAGGAAAAATAGGCATAGGGGGCCTAGGGGCAATTTTACCAGCTTGTATAAGGCTTTTTTCTACTCTAATATATATATCATAAGCTATTGGTAATGTAACCCCACCCATAGATTGAATCATCACAACAATATCACTATTTAAATCTCTCAAACAATATAAAACTGTATGTTGAGGAAAGGGTTTTACCATTGTAGGAATTCTATTTCAAGTTTGCTCAAAATGGTAATTGAAATCAGTCATCTGCTCTTGCGGTACCCTCTTGATAGTGGTAATCTGCTCAACCAATGATAGGTGATCTGATTTATCTACAAACTGCTTAGTTAGCTTATCACCCAAATCATCCTAATCAGTAACTAAATTAATTTGCAAACCCCTAAACCATTGAAGTGCTTTTCCTTTGAATGATGTTTCCAATAGCCTGAGTGCCACATTCTCTTGGGTTATATGGTGAACTGCACATAGAGATGCTACATCTCTTATGTGCTCAATGGGTGTGATGTGGTCTTCACCAATGAAACTAGGAAGACTTTTTAGAGCCGCTCCTAGTATAGGATCATGTTGGGTCAAATTCAAAGGGCTACCTCCATTGAAGGGTACAAACGCATGTGCTCTTGGTATGACCATCATAAACACTTGAGGATTTACTAGTGGATTCTAGGTAATAGATGGTTGAATTAGAGTAGTTACAAAAAGAGGATTTATGCGAGTAGAAAATTAGGCTGAGAATCAGGTAGAGGAGAAGAATTAGATAGGAGATTAGAATCTGGAGTTTCAAGAAAAAATTCAACTGGCAAACTTTTTGGAAACTCAACTGCTGAATTTGTTGCCTTTTCTGTCTTTTTTCGTTGTCCTTAACATTCTCTGTGATGGTGGTTGCTCAATATGCTCAAATGGATCCTCAAATTATCTGGTTTGATACGTTTTCATATGTTGTTAAGACTTGTTCTGCAGATAGAACCAGAAAATAGAGTCGTTAGGTACTTAGAAAAAATAACCTCAATAGGCTGAAATACTACTATCAATACCAAAACAATAGCAAAAAATAGATTTTTTTTGAGCTGTGATAGCTCAACCGGGTCCCACCAGGTGTGCCGAAAATTGTTTCCCTTGAGGATTTCACCCATGATGCTAAGTTTGAAAACAAGCAATCCTATGAAACATGGAAACACCTTCGAGCCTGTGGGTTGCTCAAAGTGAAGGTGAATCTCTAGAGATCGAGTCGGCTTCCTGTTTGGTGAATCTCTTGTAAATAATTTTGATAAGAAAAGGGATAGAAAGGGATAAAAATATTTCATGTAATTAAAATCTATTCTAATGAAGGTGATGCACTAAATATCTTATCTGAGATCTGCAACCTGCTTAACTCACTAAACCTTCAACAAATAACTTTGATTGCTTCACAACTCAACTGAACATGTAGATGCATAAACATTTCCTAGAAAGGGATGAATTAATGCATGCACGAAGAAAAACAAAAAGTTTTCACAACTTCAAGCAATTAAAATCAACTAACACAAACTAGAACCTGCAACTAACACATATCTCCTTGCACCACAAATTGAATGAATGAGATAAATTAGAGGATAAAAAATCATAGGAAATTATCAAATCATTCATTCACTAGATAATACAAGAAGTACCAAGAAGAAAATTTGTTGCTATATTACTAAAAAGTAAAGGAGTGTTGTTGTTACAAAACTCAAATATTGCTAAGCTACAATGCTTTTTACAAAAATGTGTATGCAAAAAAGAAAGAACTAGAGGGAAAAAACGAGAGAAGGGATATATAGAAATCATGATGAATCCCCTTGAAAACCCTAGAAATACTACATGAGAAAAGCCTTGGGCGAATTTGCCCCAAAAATGGCATAAAAACTCATGCATAATACTGTAAAATAATAATCTTTACTGCTCAAAAGGACTGCCACTAATCCTACATGAAGAAAAACCCTTATTACTGAATATGAAATTGTTAGTCTCACCTGAATAGCTCCATTTAAAAAAAATGAACCTCCTGTTTAAAAATTTGCATGTCTAAATGCAAAAAAATAGCTATCCCCATGTGAAAGTTGCATGATGAACTGAACTGTAACTGTATGGAAAAGAAATCCTACTGAAAAAATCTTATGCATTCCTTGGCAACTGCTCTCTATGTTGAAACTTCTATTAAAAATGGTTGTGGAAATGATCTCCTTGTTTTGCGAGCTTCCCAATGGTATGTAACACTTGCATATTTAGACAATCAATAAGCATCTGTATTAATATTTCATGCAGAAATTCATCTCCTTGCTTGGCGGGCTTTTCACCATTCAAACAACTAGTTTTGAGTCCACCATGCATTTTTTTTTTTATTGCCAGCCATTGGATCACCTGTATTGACCATGACTGCTTGTATTAACTGTTTCGTTTACTTTCTAGTAGGCCCCACCATTTGTCGCCAAATCGACATGATTATCCATCGAGCAGTTTTTTACTATGATATGGTGACCACCGTCTGATCTATCAGGAACCTGCTTGCTTTTTACCTCTACTTGTTTGCTTTTATCTCTCCTATTGCTCTCTTCATCCTCAGCCCATAGGAATGAGCGATGATAATGAACTTTGAACCATCAAACCACTTTGAATTGGTTCAAAGTTCAAGTTCAAAGTTGACTTAAAAAATATAGACATCCGCTCATCTATAAAATTTTTCCATGTGTCATCCTCTGATTTACTCGCAGGTCCACTTTGTTTGCCATCTGGAGCTAGACCCACCTTATTGCTAAGTTGTAGTGATAACTAGGCATGCAACTTTTCCTTGCACCTTAGCAACAGTCATCAGATCTTTCAAACTCGCACGATCTCTAGCCTCTCTGAGCACTTTCTCTTAAGCCATGGTGTGACCATGTGTGATCTCTTTTGGATCCAACTGGGTGCCACCTTAAATACCACATCATCAGTTGCTATGCCGCAGGGGATAATCAATGAGAATCTTCATCATTTGGTATAGAAATGGCTATTGATCAATCCTCAAATTGCTCGATCTTTAGCACCTTAGCGGCTCACCTTCCTTTTGTCTTTTTCGCACATGCTTTGTCACCATGTTGCAGGGGATAATCAGTGAACTTCTTTCTATAGCAATATAGCGATAGCCCTTAGATCTTTTGGGCTACCGTTGATCTTTCCTCAACTTGCTTGACCTTTAACCCCGATTGATCTTATCTCTTGTGCCGCATGTCAACATGTGTAACCCCTTGATTGGCTCCAAAGATCCACCTAGGCACCACCTATCTAACAGTACTGCCACGGATCTTGCTCTATCAAATATCCTTCTTTTGGCCAAACTACTCCCTCAGTGAGCAGTTTACCAGTCTTATCGAACCTGTGGTTTCATTTATATTATTCTTTTAGCAAAACTGCTTCTGATTTCATCGATATATGCTATGTCAATGGAACTGAGCATTCGGTGAAACTTTTTTGGGACTCTTCACGGCCAAGGTCTTCTCGATGTCGATGGAACTGAGCTTTCGATGAAACCTTTTTGGGACTTATCATGGTCAAGATTTGCTCAATAAGTCACCCATACATACCATGTCACCAACCACTATACTGCCATATATCTTTGGTCTTATACTCTCTATTCCACCATGTCATCAGTCACCAAGTCATGATGATATATGGCGAGCATCTAACCATCGCGACATAGTGATAGCCGTTGGATCACCTGCATCACCGTTGATCTTTTTTCAACTTGCTCGCTCTTTTGTCTCTTCCCACTAGCCAGTCACAAAATTAGGATGCCTTGAGATGCATGTGCATGGGGTGCACTAGGCCACGAGTTGCTGCTTACCAAAAGCTTTCAAGCTTTTGACACTTGATATGTGTGCAACTTTACATTTAAATAGTGAAGAGTTCCTCCCCACTACCAATGTGGGATAGGTTCTTTTCATGGCCCCTACTATTGTATGTGGCCTGCACCTAAGCATTAGTCATGAAAACCTCTGAGCCTTTCTTTGTCACTACTTCATCAGGTGGAAGAGTGAATTCGGCATTCTTAAATCAACATGCTGAGCTCAACCTCTTTGGGAGCCCATTTTAACCCACATGTTGCATTGCTTTTCCAGTATCTGCACATGAAGCAAACAAGTTAGACAAAAATTATGTATTTCTGATTTTTTGCTCATGATTTGGTCTTTTTCAATATGAATGAATGCAAGGCTTCATTAGGGCACCAAATTTGGCATGTGCAAAATTTTGGTAATAGGTGCCAGTAAGTATGATGGAAAGTTTCCCATGAAATTTTTTTCTTGTAATAAGATAAGACATTTTTCTTCTAGATATCTAGAGAGAATGGCTAAGTATGACAGACATGAAAAGTTTGATAAGCATGATAGGAATGATAGATATGAGAAGTATGATGAGCCCTATAAGTCTAACCAAAAGTTTAGGAACTAGAAGAACTGTTATTATGCTATAGATGAAGGTGTTATAGATGATGAATCAGAAGGAGATGATGTTGTATTTGTTACCACTAAAGAAGATAGACCTGTACCTACTAATTCCACTAGTTGTTTTGTTGAGGAGAAATATTTGGCTACTAAGGTAGAAGAAAAGGGTGAATGGGTGATTGACAACGGTTGTTCACATCATATGACCGGTGATAAAAGAAAATTTGTAAGCATGGAATGGTATGAAGGTGGAATAGTTAGATTTGGAGATGACAAAGCATGTGTAATCCATGGGAGAGGTTCTATTTCTTTTGATGGTAAGCATAACACTGATGATGTCTTGTATGTTGAAGGTTTGAAGCATAATATTTTGAGTGTTGGAGAGATGGTTGATAAGGGTTATGATCTACAATTGAAGGATGGTAAATGCAAGATCTTTAATGCCTCTAGTATAGAGATTGCATTTAGAACTAAGATTGAAGGTAACATTTTTCATTTGAATGCTAGCAAGAAAAGTTGTTTGATTGCTAAGATAGATGAGAGTTGGTTGTGGCATAGAAGAATGTGTCATTTAAACTTTTATTCATTTATTAAGATCAGTTCTATGCAAGTTGTTAGAGATCTACCTAAGATTGTTAAACCTATTAATTTGGAATGTAAGGAATGTTAGTTAGGTAAGCAAACAAGGATTTATTTCAAGAGGAAATGATATACATCTGATGGATTGCTGGATATTGTGCATACTATCCTGTATGACCTACAAATGTTAGAAGCATGCAAAGTGATAGATACTTTATGCTTCTAATTGATGATTATTCTAGGATGATGTGGGTTGCCTTTTTTAAGGAAAAATAAAAAGAATTTGAGAAATTCAAGATATTCAAAGTGAAAATTGAAACTGAGTCCGAATTGAAGCTAAAGTGTCTAAGATTTGATAGAGGTGGAGAATTTTTTTCCGGTGAGTTCAATTCATTATGTGAGATGCATGGAATCAGAAGACAACTGTCTACTCCTAGAACCCCACAATAGGGTGAAGTTGTAGAGAGAAAGAATCATATTATTTTGGATGGTGCAAGAACCATGTTGATTGAAGGAAATGTTTTGAAGAGCTAATGGAGAGAATCTATTAGCTCTACAGTCTATACATTCAACAAAGTTCATATCAAAGGTAATACAAGTAAGACCCCTTATTATATTTGGTTTGGTCATGTTCCTACTGTGAAATATTTTAAAGTTTTTGGTAGGAAATGTTATATCAAGAGAGATGAGGATATTTGAAAGTTTGATGCTAGAAGTGATGAAGGTATCTTTTTGGGATATTTTACAAAGAGTTTATCCTACTAGTGCTATAATAAGAGATTGAGAAAGATAGTTGAGAGTGCAAATGTGAAGGTGGAAGAGAACCTTGGGAAGGAGATCAAAGCTTATGGTGATGGTCAATATGTTATTTTAGCTCCTATTCAACCTAAAGAGCCTAAGCAGAATGATCTCGTAAAGATTGTTAATCTGGATACTATTGCTACTAGTGGTGATGTACAGGAACCTAAGCATTAGAACAAATAAGAGACTCCAAGGTATGTTAAATTGAATCATTATGAGAATCATATTATTGGTGATAAGAATACAGGTATGATGGCTAGAAGAAGGTTAGCTGCTGAAGAAGTATGTTAGATTTCTAAAATTGAACCCAAAGATGTTGTTGAAGCCTATAAAGATGATAACCTAATAAGAGCCATGGAAGAAGAGTTAGATCAGATTGAAAAGAATAACACTCCGGAACTTGTGCCTAGACCTAAGGATAAAAATGTTATTGGTACTAAATGGGGTTTTAGGAACAAATTGAATGAAGCCGGTGAAGTAGTCAGAACTAAAGCTAGACTGGTTTACAAAGGATATTCACAGCAAGAAAGAATTGATCATGAAGAAACTTTTTCTCTAGTTGCCAGAATTGAATCTATTGGACTGTTACTTGCTTATGCTACTTATAAAGATTTCAAGGTATATCAGATGGATGTCAAATCTATATTTTTGAATGGTGATCTAGAGGAAGAGGTTTACATTGACTAACTTGATGGATTTTCACTATCGAATGATGGAGACATGCTATGTAAGTTGAAGAAAGCACTTTATGAATTGAAACATGCTCCTAGAGCATGGTATGCTAGATTAGACAAATACTTGTTGAAATTGGGATTTACCAAAGGTGCCGCTAACAGTATTCTGTACTTTAAGATTGAAAATGATAACATTCTAATTATTGAAGTATTTGTTGATGACATTATTTTTAGTGTTGATGATGATATAAGTATGAAGTTTTTTGGTGATATGCACAAAGAATTTGAGATGTCTATGATTGGTGAGATAAAGTTTTTCTTAGGTTTATAGATTACATAGACAGGAAAATGTATCTTTATATCTCAAACTAAGTATGTGAAGGAACTGTTGAAGAAGCTTGGACTAGATGATTCCAAACTGGTTGGAACTCCTATGGTAACTAGTTGTAAATTGTCTAAAAATGATGAATCCTTGAAAGCTAATCAGAGTTTGTATAGATCTTTGGTTGGTGGAATACTATATCTTACTCAGATTAGCCCTGACATTATGCATGATGTGTGTATGTTTTCTAGATATCAAGTTGATCCAAAGGAGAGTCATGCCATTATTGTTAATAAGATATTCATATATCTAAAGGGGACTATGGATTATGGTGATGTTGATGACCAGAATAGTACTACCAGTGGAACATTTTTTCTAGGTAAGAAGTTGGTTTCTTGGGAAAGTAAGAAATGAGATCCAGTATCCTTATCTTTTGCTGAAGTTGAGTATATTGTTGCTACTAGTAATTGCACTCATATAGTTTGGATGAAGAAAATGTTGAAATATATTATAGGTATTCATGATGAGCCTACTATCATTTACTATGATAATTTCAGTGCTATAAACATGTCAAAGAATTTGGTGCAACATTCAAAGAATAAGCATATATCAATCAAATATAATTATTTAAGAGAGAAAGAGGAAAAAATTGTTGATATTTTCACTAAGCCTTTGCCTGCAGATACATTTATTTACTTGAGAGATAAGTTAGGGGTATCCAACACTCTTGATGAGAATCAAATGCATTGATTTGCATCGATCTGGTGGATTTCAAAAGCCTTATTCTTTTATCTGGATTGGTGTTTTGGTGTTGCTCCTCTACTGGAGTAGTCTATTGACTTGGTTGAGTGTCCCAAAGGGAGAGATATTCATGTTTTCTATTTTGGAGATCTTTGTTATTGCTATCAAAGGGGGAGGGAGATCATGTGAAAAACTACATTATCTATCCTGATCTTAGGAGGAGTTTGTTGGTAATATCTTCTTTCTTTGCATTGACTATTTTTCACATTCATATGTTGCCATAAATTCTAAAGGGGGAGATTGTTGGAGTTCTTGGATAAGGTTATTCATTGTTGTTGCTAGGATATGTTGTTGTCATTGATGTCAACATATTCTCATGGTTTATTCTAGTGAGTTTGGGAATATCTTCTGATCTGGTTTTGTAGTTTGGTTTTGTTGATCACTATTTTATAGAATCCAGTATTTCCTTTGGTATATTCTAGTGTGATCAGATCTTGTGCTGAGGTTTTGGGATATTATTTAGGATGATCTTGTGTATCTTCATTTCAGATAGTTCATGATTTGGTGCCCCTATTGTTATGTGGTATTTTTAATGGTGTAGTGTGTTGCATTTGATCTTGGCATGATTTTCAGCAGATGAGATCATTTGGAAATTTTAAATAGGTCGATGCTATGTAATGTAAATCATTATATTGGTCTGGTGATTGATTTTTGTATTGTGTAATATATTTTTTATAATTGAGTTGAAGGTTGAGGGTTCATTCGACCTTGTTATCAAGGTTGATGAATTGTATATATAGGAGAGTTATTGACTTAGTTTTGGTATCCGTATTGTGTTTGCATTATCAGAGAGAGCTAAATGTGTGAACAAGAGATTTATCATTCAGTGAAGTGTTGAGGTGAGATTGGTGTTGCAGAGAAGACAACTATGATTAACCAAAACTGTCATCAAGAATTTGTGGATGCTATCATTGTAGTTCATTTCTTCCATATTGTAGTCCAAATCATATTTTAAGTCAATGAGACTTCCTTAAAGGTTTTAGCACAAAAATAACTTTTGAGTAGTGAGCTCTAGGTAGTGTGCCTGAATGCATGTGCATTCCCCATCATAATATTTTCACATACTATTGCAGAGTATCATCTTACTATGGGTAGGTTCCCACCCTGGTGTTTCCCTTGATTGGGTTTTCCACATCAAAAATCTCGGTGTTGTACTGTTAATTTTCTTATCTATTTATTTATACAACTTATCAGCTTATGTCTTGAAGTTTAATTTGTGATCCAGTGAAGACTGATTCACCCCCCCTCCCATTCTTCCTTCTTGATTGCTGCTAACAATAAATAGGTGTCTACGGTATTTATTGATGCTATCTTGGGAATCTGTAAGTATTATTAATGGTTCAAATTAAAGATTGAGTTAAGTTGTGGTAGTGTGCATTGGCAGCCTTATGTTTTGTACTTGACCTATAATTTTAGTTTGTGTTGTTGCATATGGATCTATGTGCAATGATTTAGGATGGAATATAAGGTGTGCTAACATGATGTTAATCCTCACATGTATCATTTTTCCTTTTGGATTGTTTTCGGCTAACTTTTTGATATTTACATGCTACACCTAACTAGGTTAACCTAATTCGTGTCCTTGATGTTGCGGTTGGTATATAAAGGGTGGAATCATTATGGATATATAGAAAAGTCATATGAGTTGTGAAAAGTATTTTTGAGCTAGTACAATGGTCCAAAAGTGTTATAGAGTAGAGAAGAAGACACTCTCAAATATGTTTTGAATTGTGAACTATGATCAACACTATAGTGGATGCAGTTCTCTATAGTTCAAGCCTATTAATATTTTTATATCTAGAGTATTGTATCTTTCCCTAAAGAATTGATCTTCAATTTTTGTAAGTTTGTTTTATATCTTACCCTAAGGTTATTCTCTTTTAGTCTTTCAAGTCATCTAGGGGTAGTGAGTTTCTTGGCTTCTAACCTAAACATTGTAGCTCAATTATTCATATAGTGAGATAGTTCTCACCATGGTTTTTCCCTTTATGGGTTTTCCATGTAAAAATATTGGTGTTATTGTATGGTTACTTTTTTGTTTTTATTTGATTACATTCATGCATTAAGTATAAAGAATGAATAATAAGTAAAAGGGTTAATTTAGTTTGAGTTTTTGTATATGTTGATTCACCCCCTTTCAACATCCAAAAGTGTTCAAAAATTGGATTCAAATCAAGGTTTCTAGAGTTACAGCCTAACAACTAAGGTAGATCTAGGTTTATAATCACTATGTTTGATTATGATTTGGATGCTATGAAAAAAATGAATGAGAAATTGATGTTGTGGTGGACATGGATGGAGAATTGAGAAAATCTCTAGTTGATCTGGATGAAAATAGAAATAAGTGCACAAGAAAGCTAAAGAGTGGATCACTTATCTAAGAAAGCTACTTGAAGAAGGAAGAAAGGCTATTGATGATCTTGAAACAAAGCTACATGATAAATCTAGAGAATGTGTCAAACTTGGGGAAGAAGTGAATATACTAAAGAAGAGTTGAAAAAAGAAAAAGAATGAATCGACAAAGGTATAAAGCTTAAAGGTGATAGTGAAATACTTGATGTTATGTTGAGTGCTCAAAATAAAACCAAGGATAAAGGTGGAATTGGATTTGAAAATGATTAAAGATCTAAAAGTTTTAGTAAATTAGACAATGGAAAGTAAAAGGTCAAGGATGAATTGAAAGACTCTAACAAATTTCAACAAGATTTCATTTGATATGGAACAAGAAGGTTGACAAAAGGACTACCATTGCTCAAACTAGGTATTCATCAAACTTTAATGGTAACTAATTTTCATGTAGTAAACTTGTACATAAATATAGTAAATGTAGAAGTCAGATCAGATCTTAATCATTTAATGGTCAATTTTATAGTTGCAATTAGTTTTGACATAAGGAAGATGAGGGCATAAGTAGGATGGTATGGAAAGGATATGTGAATATAGGATATGGTAGAAATGTTCAGTCATTCAATAGATATTGTTATGCATGCAATAAATTTGGGCACAAGGCTATTGAGTGGAGGTCAAATATCAAAAGGAACAAAAATGGTTTAGAATAGGGTCCAACTTTATATAGCTACAATAAAATTGGACACATTTTTCAGGTTTTATAGAGGAAGGAATGTGAAGTCTATTGGTCTAGTAAAGAAGTCTAGTTAGAGAAGATTAAGATGACATGGGTGATTAGGCCAAAAGAAAAGGTGGAAGGATAGAGTGAGAATGGGTCAAACCCTTTTTTGGTATAGAATCATTTTCCAATATCTAAACAATATGCATAGTCTAAGGGGGAAAGCGAAATGAAGATCTTATGACCCTCTTGTGGTTTGGATGTTGAGTTGTTTTCAGCATGAAAGAGGTTTTGGAGTTGCTTCCAGAAGTTTATAGATGGTTTGGTTCGTTCATAATTTTATTTGTGAAAAATATTAAAAAGGAGTTAACTTTATGAGTTTTAATGGTAAAATGCATTAATGACTGCTAAACCCTAAGTGGGTGAATTCAATGGATAATGTGCATTTTGAAATCATTTTGATCACTTTTTATCTTTCTATCTTGAGAGATGTTTTATCAAACCAAATTGAATGCAAATGGTGACTTGAAAAAGCATAAACCAAGACCTATAGCAAAAGTTTATTCGGAACAACCTAGGGTAGACTCCAATATTTTTTTTGCTTCCATAGCTTGTTTAGACACTATGAGAACAATATTAGCAATATAAGTGAAAAAAAATGGGTAGTATATCAAATGGACATGAAGTCAACATTCTTAAATAGGTTGTTAGTAGAAGAGGTCTATGTGGAGTTTCCACCTAGGTATGTGATTTTGGATTGTGAAGACAAGTCTTACGAACTAAAGAAGGCACTATATGGACTTAAACAAGCCCCAAGAGCATGTCATAGAAGAATTAACATTTATATTTTATAAAATGGTTTCAATAGGTGCAATAGTGAGGCTAAATTTTATACAAAGATAAATGAGCAAGGCGACATCATAATTGCATTCTTATATATTGATGATTTGATATTCATGGGTGATTTTTTAATTGAGATTTCCAAATCAGATACAAAAAATGAATTTGAGATGACTGATTTGAGTTTAGTGAACTAATTTCTTGGCATTGAAGTAAATCAAAATGAAAAAAGAATTATCATTTAACAATCTAAGTATGCTAAGGATATCTTGAAAAGGTTTTGTAGTCACATTAATCTATCCATTTTAATTAAATGAATATTTTTTATTTATTTGATTAAAAATCCACTAGCCATCAGTTAATTAAATTAACATTTAATTAATTCATCTTCAACCATTCTCCTATTAATTAAATAAATTATTCAATTTATTTTAATTAATTCATTAAACCAAATTCACAATCAACTAAATATATAAATTCTATTTATTTCATTTAATCCCCTTTTCTTCTTTTAAATAAATTAAATAAAACATTTATTTAAATCATTATAGCCCCCCCCACTTGCATTCTCCTAAAAATGCAACTTGCACCATTTAATTGAAATAAATTATTTTATTTTAATTGAAAATCCCAAAATTCCTCCCACTTGCATTCCCCTACAAAATCCACTTGCATGCCTAAATCCCTTCTAGATTCTTCTAATTTCTTCTAATTAGCCTAATCCTATCCTAATCATTGACACATTCCTAAATAAAAGGAATTCACTTCTCAAAAACCTCCAAGTTTTCAATAACCATTAAAGGCTCTTACATAACCATTTATGGTAAACTTACCTTTTACCTTTGGTTAGAGACTTTCCTCTAACTTAACCAACCTTTTGACTCGTGGGTCTCTTCAAAACATTTATTTCTTTGACTAAGGTAACCATTTAACCCTTGCACATTCATTTATCTCTTGGATAACCTAGCCCTAACCCAACCCTCTAGGGTAACCATCATGTCCCCTCAAGAATTTAATGCTCCTTATCTCTCTTCTCAAGCCTTCTCATGGTGACACTTGTCAACATGGGATTGGGTTGAAAGTCTCACATGGATTGAATATCTTTCAATTCTAAACTTTGTTAAGATTTCTCAATCTTAACCCTTCATTTCCTCATTTCTTCTATAAATAGAACCCTTCTCCTCAAGAAAAGAAGGAAGTATTAGAGTATTGTTGCTATACTAGTATTAGCATAGAGCTTTTTCATAGCATCACTATCTACACTTGCATAGCATTTGTTTATCATATTCAACCATCTTGAATCTCCATATGGCATCCATGGCTAGTGCTAAAAGATGAGAGCTACACTCATTTGGGACTTGGAGAGGGGAGGAACAAGGGAGGAGCATCAAAAGGCGTAATGGAAGCATCTCAGGGAGGCTGTTCTCCTTTCTTTTATTTTGTTAAACTTCTTTCATGCTTTTTAAAATCTCTTTTGATATGTTTGGAATGGTTTTTAGTTCTTTGTTTTGGTTTTATGGTTGAAACTAACTTATTAACATTGAACTTTGTTGTTGCCTTGTCTGCATTTCCATGACATCATTTGGTGAACCCGACGTGAATCCAACACTTTTGTAACTTCAAAGACATTTTTTTAGGCTTGTGAGCCCACCATGTGCACTAACTTTTTTTGAATGTTTTAGTTGCAGATTTTCTAATATTTTTTTTGTGTAGGTTTTGGAAGGAGTTAGTTTAAAACATTTTGATATCTTTGGTTTAAAACTTCATCTTTCTTGTTTTTCACAAAGGGATAAAAATAACTTCACATTTTCTATTTGGTGCAACTAAAACAAACTCAAGTTTTTCATTTGGTGCATAAAAAAAGAACTTCATCTTTCTTGTTTTTCATAAAGGGATAAAATGAACTTAACATTTTCTATTTGGTGCAACTAAACCAAACTCAAGTTTTCATTTCATGCATAACAAAGAACACCATCTTTCTTATTTTTCACAAATTGATAAAAACAACTTCACATTTTCTATTTGGTGCAACTAAAACAAACTCAAATTTTCATTTAGTGCATAAAAAGAACCTCACATTTATCTTTTTTTTTTAATTTTTTTTAGAAAGGCTACACGACTTTCTTTTTGTTGACCAAGTTTGCTTTCCAAGAGTTTTTTAAGTGTCAAACATTTTGATATCTTTGTTAAAAATAACACCATATCTGTTGGAGCAACATCTCCAAATAGTTAGATCACATTGCAATGAAAATCAGTTAAAAACAACAAGTGTTTTCAGTGATTAGCACGCTTATGCAAAGTTTGTCTAGTGGTCCTACTTCTAACACACACTATCCTCTCCCTTGGCTTTTGTGATCCTAGGTGCAAGAGAAAAGTGTTAGTAACACTCAAAATTTTATCTTTTTAAGAGAGGCCTACCAAGAGACACATCACTCTTGGAAACGACCTCAAACGGTAAATCCTTCGAGCCGCTATAGAAATCAGGTGTGACCAAAAGCTATAGCCTTGGGTATAGTTGTTCCTACAGTGTAACTTGCCAAAAGGATAAATGGGCCCCACCACAAGTTACAAGGCTCTTAAGTGAGTCACTGTAGAATGAACTTATGTCCAAAGACATTGAAAATTACTAAACACCTTTAAGTAGTAGCCCACCTATTCTATTGATTGAGGATATTTGTGAGAAGTTCAGTGCAAGAGCATAGAAGGTTTTGCTCCCAAAATACTCACCATACATATTTCCTTGAGTATAAACATAGCTTTTTGAAAGGTTACTTGTAGCTGATAAAAGTGGTGACTCCCCCATCATAGGGATCATCTATTTGTTATGCTCATGCAAGACTTAGTATATCACATCCTTACCTATCATGGTGGGATTCATAAGGTATGTAGTACCAAAGTTGAAGAAATATCAAGATGCGGGCTGAAATTATCGCAACTAGCCATTTGACCTTAGGGATAAAGAGTGTTTGAAGTGTCTTCATTTTGTGTCAAGACCAGTGATAAACTGAGCTGACTTCAGGATTTTTTGAAAAAACATACTGAAAAACATTTGGAAGGAAAGGATCATAAAAGTCCAAAGATTGGGTTGATCTAGACCCACACTTATTTGTTCCTTTTGAGGCAACATTCTTGTGTTTGTGTGCTTGCTTTGTTTTCTTGTCAAAGAAAAATCAAAAATCAATTCCAAAACAAGTATTCATCCAACACAAATTTTCAACATCAACACTTGGCAAAGATCAAAAACAAAGTGCAACAACAAAGTATCAAACTATATGACCATTCTTCACATTTTGAGAAGGAAAAATCTTCATCAACATATTAATTTGAAGAAAAGACCATTGAGCTCAAAGGCTTTCATCAAAAGAAGGAAATTTTTCTATCTTAATAGACAAATCTTTGTCTCACATAGAACCTTCTTATGTCACATGCATCTATATCTTCAAGGAAAATCCAATGAGTTTGATCAAGAGTCTTTAAACCACAGAGATTTTACTCAATATAGAGCTTTGAAGTATCATAAAAAGAAGGGAGGAAAAATCAATCCCACCTTCTTTCCAGACATTTGCATCGAATATAACTTAGCTAGGGAAGAACCACCAACCCCTGAAAGAGAAGAGGAAGAGTTTTTTCCTTTTGTAACACAAATTTTCTATTGAAGTTAACATTTCACCCATTATCACATTCACACATCTCTCAAAACATAAAGAGGTTTTGTCCTAAGTTCTTTTTCGATATTGCTTGAATCAAACACAACACATCACTTTTTAGAGTGTCTCTACATATAGGATAAACTCATGCTAAGAGGTATTTCTATGTAGGTTAAAACTAGTCTATGAGTGCATCCTCTCGTTACTAGGTAGTTGGGTCTATAACACATTAGGCCTCTCTAAACCTTATCATATCAAACATTGTCAACCAAACACAACAAACAATTCAAGAAAGTACTTTGGTAACATCTACCTTTAGTGCTAGAGATCCATATGCAAAACACTCCACCAAACATTAATCTCTCATTTCATCACCAACTCATCATCATTTTCACCAAACTTCAACAACAACTTATAAACAAAATGCCTCAAACCAGATCAAGGACTAGACAACTAGAAATTGAGGAAGAAGAGGAGGAAAATATCAATGAATTCCAAGAAGCCCTTGGAGGAAACCCAAATGATAAAAATCCAAGTACTCCTACTCCTACAACAATAGAAAGGGCACAAAACAACCCTCTCTTTAATTGACTTTTTGATGAAATAATCAGGGGCAACGCTGATGCCCAAGAGGGAGCCAAACTACCCTCTAATTTTGATATTGTACAACTAAGGCAAGCATTGGAATGCCAAAGTTATAATGAGAATGAAGGAGGTTGAGATCACATCAAATACAACCTTCATCAAATCCCCCACGTCCTCCTCCTCCAAATGACATTAACATATTGAGGCAACAAGTTGAGAATTTAGCCCAACAACTCCATAGTGGTGTGAAAATGAGCCAGTTTTCACTTAATGATATTTGTCCCTATCCCTTTGATAAGAATCTACATATGCCACCTTTTCCATGAGGGTTTGAAACACCTAAGTTTGAAAAGTATCGAGGAAAAGGAGACCCTCATGATCATGTTAGAGAATTCCATTCAGCTTGCCTAGAAGTGGCATATGAGGACACATACCTAATGCAACTCTTTCCCCAAAGTTTGGGAGGAACAACTACATCATGGTTTTCCTGGCTACCAGGAAGCATTAGGACATTAGAAGAACTGGTCCAAAAATTCCTAGCACAATACTCACATAACATTGAACACAATATCACCATGGCTGATCTATGTAACACTAAGCAAAAACCAAGAGAGCTATTTTCAGCTTTCCTGCAATGATGGCGTCAAATGTCTAGCAGACATTCTTTTCATCTACTTGAACAAGAACTAATGGAAATATTTATTTCCAAATTGAACAAAGAAATGGAATTTCACCTAGACATGAAAGGCATAGAATCCTTTAATGACATGATCACCAAGGGTTTAAAATGTGAACGCGCCCTCATCAAAAATGGGCTTATCAAGATATAGAATGAACCAAAGCATGGCCCTCGCCCACACTTAAATAGTGATAAACCTAACTTCTGGAATAAAAACAAAAACATCATCAATGATGGTGTTGTAGATGGAAGGACTATCAAAAGTACACAACTTGTAGTCCGATTTGTGGGACAAAACCCCCCACACAATTATAACACAGTTGTTCCCATAAATCAAGGATGCAATATACCACAAGAAGAACCAATACAATGCCAACAAAATTATAAAACAAAATGAACCTACATTCCCTTATGGGAACCTATTGAAACAGTGTTACGTTATTTGGTTTCTTCAAATCTAGTGACCTTACCTAAAACATCCAATTACGAACCTCAGGTCAAACCTTCATGGTAGAGGGATAATGAACATTGCAAATTCCATCAAGGGAAAGGGCATAAAACAAGCAATGGTTGGAAATCAAAGGTCATCACCATGTCTCACTTTTTTTCAAAGTGACAATACATCCTTCCAGCAACCTCATAACGCCTCACTCCATATTGAAGGATTTATCAACCAACATAGGATCAAGCGAGTCTTGATCGATAATGGAGCAGGCCTAAATATCTGTACATTACAATTGGTCATAGCATTGGGATATGTAGTTGAATCAGTGGATCCCCACAAAAAGATAACTATAAAAGCCTATGATAATGCAAAGCGTTCATCCAAAGGAGCAGTTGTGCTACCAATCCGAGTGGGCCCAATGGTAAAGCACATCATATGTCAAGTTCTGGACCTTCCTCTACCATATAATTTGTTGTTAGGAAGACATTGGATACATGCCATGCAAGCCGTTCCGTCCACCTACCACCAATGTCTAAAGTTTCCTCATAACGGTGTAGAAATTATAATATAGGGCGATGCAAATCCTTTTGCATATTGTCACAATATCAATCATCAACTAGAGATTACCGTTCCAAAAAACAAAGAAGCTATCTCATCCACATCATACTTTAGTCCAGCCTCTCTTTCTAGTTCAAAAACCACTATACCCAAGCAAGAGAAGCTCAAGATGAAAATGGCAGAGGAAGGTCTTGGGGAGTACAATCTAAGCCAACTCTTTTGTGGTGGGCAACTACCCACTTCTCCTAGAGCTCATGGTAAACCACAACGGTTACTTCAAGCACCATTGGTCAAGCCAACATGCACTTTGATGCCTTTTGTCCTTAGAAAGAGTCAAGAAGAAGAGACTAGAGATGAGGACTTAGCAGAATGGATCTCTAAAGATCCTATCACCACGAACATCCCAAAAGCTAAGCTTCCCATAGATCAATATGGAAAAGGCCTTCTCATTATGAAAAGAATGGGTTATGATGGTCAGAGTGCCTTGGAACCTTGAAAGAAAGGACAACATGAGCCGCTATAGCTGGAATTAAAACCCAAAGATAACACGAGATTAGGCTTTCAAAGGGAGATCCTTCCTAAGATCATATTCAAAGAGAAACCTAGCACACCTCTATATCAGCCTACTACAAACATGAAGAGGTCACCCTTGATTATATTAGCAGCACCAAAAACCACACCAATTGCTCCATTATAGCTGAGAATCCCAGCAACATCATCCACAACACCAGTCATCCCACCAATCAAACCAACAACCCCATCAACAGCAACAACTACATCAATGGTACCATTAGCAATATTAGATCCCCCAGCAATATCGACAACAACAACAATTTCATCAAAAACAATAGATTCAACAATGCTGATACTCCCTGTATCGGATTCCCTGACCCCAATAATCCTTCCTGCAGCACCAATCATTCCATCTGTCATGATACATCAGCCATTCACACCTGTAGTGTTTAACTCAAAGGATATCCTAGTATGGTATACTAATTGGATACTGGAAAGTGACTCAGAGACTGACTCACATGAGTGGGAATTTGATTCAGTACATCTCAATACTTTAGATGAGGAAGATGCGTCACCACCTCCACCTCATAGAGAAATCTCTGTTTATGGAGAAGTGCAAATTAAAACCTCTTGGGTTCCTAAACTAGAAACATCTTCCACAGACCCTATGTCACATCCTACACCCTATTCTGATAGGAAGAGCACCATCAATGACCTTCACCACAACATCTTGACCCTCACTGAAATATCCCATGAACTTAACTTGATCGATGAGGTAATGCCCATTATCCATCCTGAACTCATCAAATGGAACCAATATAATCCCCCATGCCTTGACCATTTCAAGAACGATGAGGCTATCATTGACTTTTTGGAATTACAGGATAACATACCAAGTGGGGATCACAAAGTTGGATTCACCATTGAAATTAATAATGCAACATACTTCGGGGTGGATGTCAAACCTTTTAGCGGCAAAAATATAACAATAAAACATGGATCTTCTAGTGAAAACCACACTGTGGCACTATTTGATCCCACAAAAGTAAAAAGAAAGAGCTTATCCAATGGTGAAAACCTCTTTGAGGTGCCTAAGGATGAAAGGTTTGACATTCTCCCCTCTAGTACATAGCAGGAATGATCAACGATTCTTATCGAGGAAACAAAAGAATACAATGTGGGGACTCCTGAAACTCCTCACCACATACATCTGGCATCTCTTTTAACTCTAGAGGAACAACCTAAATTTGTCGATTCTTCCAAAAGTGTCAGATCAACTTTACATGGTCATATGCAGACATGGCTGGGCTTGATCCTGATTTAGTCATGCATCACCTTGCCGTAGGAGAAGGAGCTAAGCCTATCAAGAAGAAGCTTCGCAAGATGCTCCCCCAGATTACAATACTAGTCAAAGAAGAACTTAAGAAACTCCTAAATGTTAGTTTTATTAGACCAATTGATTATGCAGATTGGATCTCCAATATTATGCCTATCAGCAAACCAAATGGGGGTATTTGTATCTATACTGACTTCAAAGATTTGAATAAGGCATGTCTTAAAGATGACTTCCCCCTACCAAAAATTGACATAATCATATATCTAATAATAGGACATGCCATGCTTTCTCTCATGGATGGCTTTTTAGGGTACAACCAGATAAAGATCACACCAAAGGATCAACATAATACAACCTTCACATGTCCATGGGGAACATACTGCTAGAATGTAATGCCTTTCAGTCTAAAGAATGCAGGAGTGACCTATCAAAGAGCAATGACAACCATCTTTTATGATATGATGCATACCATAATGGAAGATTATGTTGATGACTTATTGGGAAAATCACTTACAAGAGAAGGTCATCTGGAAGTATTAGAGAAAATCTTTGATAGACTAGAACAATATCATGTTCGACTC
Source organism: Cryptomeria japonica (assembly GCF_030272615.1). Classification (NCBI taxonomy): domain Eukaryota; kingdom Viridiplantae; phylum Streptophyta; class Pinopsida; order Cupressales; family Cupressaceae; genus Cryptomeria; species Cryptomeria japonica. The sequence goes on from NC_081407.1 coordinate 916,831,185, forward strand.
AACCCAAAGAAATGTGTCTTTGGAGTAACCTCAGGGAAACTTCTAGGATACATTGTCTCAAGAAAAGGCATTGAGGTTGATCATGCAAAGGTCAAAGCAATCATGGACATGCCACCTCAAAAGAACATCAATTAGCTAAGGACATTACAAGGGTGGCTACAATCCATCCAAAGATTCATTGGACAACTGGCACATAAGTGTCACCCCTTTACACACCTATTACAGAAAAATATCTGCTTTCAATGGGATACCAAATGCTAGCAAGCATTCCAGATGCTTAAAGACTATCTCATGAATACACCATTGTTGATCCCACCAGATTTGAGTAAACCTTTATTAATCTATATTTCAGCAACTAATATAGTCTTAGGAGTGCTACTAGCTCAACACAATGCATAAGGGAAAGAGTGTTCTATTTACTACATCTCTCACACACTGGTTGGCTATGAACTCAATTACACACCTATTGAGCGAGCTTGCCTAGCAGTAATCTTGGTAGCCACTAAACTGAGGCACTATCTATTAACACATAAAGTACAACTCATTGCAAAGATAGATCCACTCAAGTACTTACTCAATAAAGAAGCATTGATAGGCCACTTGGCTAAATGGGTGATGATTCTAAGTGAATTTGATATCAAGTATGTGGATCATAAGGCTATCAAGGGCCAAGTTATTACAAATCAGTTGGCCAATGCACCCCTTATAGGAGATCATCTTCTCATTTCCAATTTTCCAGATGAAGAGATCTTCATGATCACAACAACACAACCATGGAAATTATACTTTGATGGTTCATACACTAGGCATGGCTTAGGGGTAGGCATTCTGTTTATCACACCTCAAGGTGACAACATCCCAAAGTCTTAGAGGCTAACTTTTCCATGTACAAACAACATAGTAGAATATGAGGCCTTGATCACAAGACTCAGGCTAGCCATACAATGGAAATTGAAAGAGCTATAGATATATGGTGACTCCCAACTGGTCATCCGATAAGTAACTGATGAATATTAGACCAAGGATGATAAACTCATGACGTATGAGAAAATGGTGGACAATTTAAAAACATCATTTACTACTATCACCTTTGAGCAGATACCCATAGATCAGAATCGAGCTGTTGATGCTATGGCTACCATTGCATCTCTCCTACATCTTCCACAAAATTCAACACACTATGAGTTCTTGGTAGAACAAATTTGGATTCCCACTTATGATATCCCTAAATCCAAGATGATATGTTTCCTTATCGGTTCCAAATCCCCATGGTACATTGAGTTCTACACCTACCTCTGCGATCACACACTTCCACCAAACCAATCGAATAACCAACGTAAAACCTTCATTTGCCAAACCACTTGATATACCATCATTGTGAAACCCTATACCGATGCAATCTTGATGGTACTCTCCTTTGATGTTTTGGAATAGGATGAGATAACAAAGGTCTTGGAAGTGGTATATGAAGGAATTTGTGGGACTCATGCAAGCGGTCATTCACTAGCCAAGAAGATCATACGAGCTGGATACTATTGGCCATCCATAGAAAAACACTCCTACCACTTTGTCAGAAAATGCAAGAAATGCCAAGTTCGTGGAAACCTAATACATGCACAAGCACAAGAACTACAACCAATCATGACACCATGGCCCTTTTGTCAATGGGGACTTGACCTTGTGGGTAAAATTCATCCATCTTCATCCAATGACCATAAGTTCATCATTATTGCTATTGAATATTTCACAAAGTGGATAAAAGTTGTTCCACTTACCCAAGTCATCGGCAAGCAAATTGCCTCATTCATTCTAAATTACATCATCTGCCAGTAGGGTGTACCCATGCCCATCATCACAGATAACATACTTCCTTTCAAAAATTAGGATGTCCGTGTGCTCTATGAGAAGTTTCATATCCAGCACCGCTTTTCCACTCCCTATTATCCATAAGGAAATGGTCAGGCCAAAGCATCAAACAAAAACATATTGCAAATCCTCAAGAAGACAGTCAATGATGTTGGCCATGATTGGCACGTTCAATTAAATCCAGCACTATGGGCATATTGAACTAGAATTCGAACCCCTACAGGTGCAACTCTCTACTCACTAGTCTATGGAGAAAAGGCTATTTTACCTATTGAGGTTGAGATACCATCTCTATGGGTTTCCTTGCATAATCTAATAGATGATGAAGCATACAGAGTATCATGTCTCCAAGATTTAGAACTACTTGATGAAAGGTGACAAGATGCATACAACCACCTCAAAGCCTATCAGTAGTGCATGAGCAGAAGCTATAATCATCGGGCTAAACCTCATGCATTTGAGGTAGGTGATCTTGTTCTTAGAGAAAATCCTTGTAACCAACCCAATAGAGAACATCAGGGAAAGTTTGAATCAAACTGGCTAGGTCCATATGTTATCACTACTATATTTGGGTCCGAGGCATATCATTTGGCTACTTCAGAAGGAGAACCACTAGCAGATCCAATCAAAAAAATACACCTCAAATGGTTTTATACCTAAGCTATACAGAGCATCATGCTCCCATACATACTAGAAAAATACCAAAAAAAAATCAAATAAATGTCCTGAAGAAAATACAAAAAAATCAAAATAGTAAAGAAAAATCATGCATCCAAACAATGAACAACCACTTCAGTGGCACCTTGGGTAAGTGTGATGGTGAAAACTTGGAAAACAAGTGCCTCTCATAAAGGCTATGGCTCCATTGTCTTTCAGACTTGTTACGATCACATTCATTGCATCCACACATCCATCAGTCAAAACCATGGCTTGTTATTGATCTGCAATCAAAGATAGTACACCATGCATCTTGCATCCCACTTTTTCATTGTCATGTCTAAACTGGGGGCACTTCCCTTAACCTATTGATGGAAGTAGATTCTGCATTACTTGGATTTATCAGGTTCTTCATTCAAAACTGTCTCTTAAAAATACCAAAAACATTGGAAAATTGCCTCACAAAATACCAAAAACATTGGAAAACAATCACAAAAATCCAAAAACACCATCAAACATAAAAAATCAACCCAGACACATGGCAACACCTTGTACATACCCTTTTCAAGTAGATACCAAACAAACATTTTGAAATACTCAAACGATGACCACTTATCATATCAACCAAACAATCAACATCAATACGTCAATTGTCTTAGCAAGGATGCATCCTTCCTTACCAAAACACAGACAAGATAACATTTTTCTTCAACAAGAAAATTATGTTTAAGCTATCAAGTACTTGGTCAGTTGTTGTTTATTTATTCATTTATATCAGGTTCCTACACTAATATCCACAAGTGATTAGAGTGGCTGGGATGGTTCCTAAGCATTGTTTGTGTATCTTCTATGAATTATTCCAATGAAGTTCTGGGGCATGTACTAATGGTGTCTATGTGGGAAGTTCACTAAGCTATGTGATCTTATGTGAAATATAGTCATGGATCACTATGGCTTGCTAACTACAATGTATACCTTGACCATATGAGCATGAACCATTATGGAGGATCCATATTCTTTATTTATGCTATTTGTTTGCAGGTACAATGCTCCATCCTTGGTTCCTACTGCCTCATCCATGATTGATACTACCATGCTCAATGATAAAAATAAAGCACTATGGATCGTCATTCCATCTCATTTGTATATATTACATTCCGTTGCATTCCATTCATCCATACATTCATAAATAACTGCATATCATTCATGCATAGTAATGACAATCGGTGCATACTCTATTTCGCTCTTCTTCCATAGGAATAGGTCCTCCATATCTTCTATCTAACATTGAATCCACCCCCTCACCCTCCTTATCTTGATCATCAACATCATCATAATCCCTTCATCATTTCCCATCAACTCAATCAAGCTATGTTCATCACCATCCATCTCTAACAGGAGGGGTTGTGCTTCCTATCCTCAGTCATCCACACAATCAAGCCAGTTACTCTATCTACATAGGCACATCAACTCACACACACCTGGACTATCAACAGATACTCTAATCAAGTATCTTTTGGTCTCAACAGGTAATCGATCATGGCAAACCTAGACTACAACAAGCATTTATCATAATGACCTAGTCTCAATGGGCCTGCCATGATTCCCCATAACCATCCATCACACGCACACACTATCTATTGATCAACCAATCAAACATAGTCATAATAGACAATTACATCAATTGTTTAAGTCTCAATGAGTATTTTGCTTCAAATACCTTGACTTCATCGGGCAATTACATCAATTGTCTAAGCCACCATCAGGTCACTTTGATTCACTTACTTAGACTTTATCCTATCCAAGCGAACAACTAACATCAACTACCATGCTTTGACTCGACTGGGGCAATTAAACCAATTGCACTAGATTGTTCAACCAATTTTAATCAATTGTATAGCATCAATCAAAAGCACACACCACATTTCCACCGTACGTTTTGCCTGACCTAAAGGTACTCACTGGCTTGTTGTTTCTCTATTTCACTCCATTTTCTCCCATTCTTTCCACATTATTTCTACTTTCTTCTACTCTACCTCCCCTCCACTTCTTGTTCTTTTTGGAGAGATCACCCAATTTTTTGAAATTTTTGGCCCATCTCTCAAGGGGGCATCCCACCCATTAAATTAACATTTTATGGGGCATATTTCTTCACACCATTTTTTTTCTTTCTCTAAAATGACACAATAAACCGCACCATCTCAAAGAGGGGAAAATGTAGTCACATAAATCTGTCCATTTTAATTAAATGAATATTTGTTATTTATTTGATTAAAAATCCACTAACCATCAGTTAATTAAATTAACATTTAATTAATTCATCTTCAAACATTCTCCTATTAATTAAATAAATTATTTAATTTATTTTAATTAATTCATTAAACCAAATTCACAATCAATTAAATGAATAAATTCTATTTATTTCATTTAATCCCCTTTTCCTCTTTTAAATAAATTAAATAAAACATTTATTTAAATCATTAAAACCCCCCCACTTGCATTCTCCTAAAAATGGAAATTGCACCATTTAATTGAAATAAATGATTTTATTTTAATTGAAAATCCCAAAATTCCTCCCACTTGCATTCTCCCACAAAATCCACTTGCATGCCTAAATCGCTTCTAGATTCTTCTAACTTCTTCTAATTAGCCTAATCCTATCCTAATCATTGTCACATTCCTAAATAAAAGGAAGTCACTTCTCAAAAAACTCCAAAGTCTTCAATAACCATTAAAAGCTTGATGTCTTCAAATGGTTAACCTCTAAAGTCTTCCAAACCATTAAAGGCTCTTACATAACCATTCATGGTTAACTCACCTTTTACCTTTGGTTAGAGACTTTCCTCTAGCTTAACCATCCTTTTGACTACTGGGTCTCTTCAAAACATTTATTTCTTTTACTAAGGTAACCATTAACCCTTGCACATTCATTTATCTCTTGGATAACCTAGCCCTAACCTAACCCTCTAGGGTAACCATCATGTCCCCTCAAGAATTTAATGCTCCTTATCTCTCTTCTCAAGCCTCCTCATGGTGACACTTGTCAACATGGGATTGGGTTGAAAGTCTCACATGGATTGAATATCTTTCAATCCTAACCCTTGTTAAGATTGCTCAATCTCAACCCTTCATTTCCTCATTTCTTTTGTAAATAGAACCCTTCTCAAGAGAAGAAGGAAGCATTAGGGTATTGTTGCTATATTGGTATTAGCATAGAGCTTTTTCATAGCATCACTATCTACACTTGCATAGCATTTGGTTATTATATTCAACCATCTTGAATCTCCATATGACATCCATGGCTAGTGCTAAAAGCTGAGAGCTACACTCATTGGGACTTGGAGAGTGGAGAAACAAGGGAGGAGCATCAAAAGGCATCATGGAAGCATCTTAGGGAGGCTCTTCTCCTTTCTTTTGTTTTGTTAAACTTATTTCATGCTTTTTGAAATCTCTTTTGATATGTTTGGAATTGTTTTTAGTTCTTTGTTTTGGTTTTATGGTTTTAACTAACTTATTAACATTTAACTTTGTTGTTGCCTTATCCCCATCTCCATAACATTAGGTTTAATATGATGAATTACAAATGAGCCCCAATACCTATTATAGCATGTTTGAAATTGAGTAAAGATAATAAATGAGCAAATATATATTCTTTTTATATAAAACTTGTTGGTAGTCTCGTTTACTTAATAGCCACAAGGCCACATATATTGTTTGTAGTTTGTCTTATTTTAAGGTTCATGGAGTCTCTAAAAGTTTCACATTGGTAAGCTAGGAATTGTTTTTGGAAATATGTTAGTGGGACAACAAACTATGGAATTCTCTACTCAAGTTGAAATGGTTTTAAATTGACAAGATACGCTAATAGTTATTGTGTAGGGGGTATAGATGATAGGAACATGGGGGCTTCACTGGCTAGGTGATGCAGAGCACTTAGAGGGTTGAGTAAGTCTTTGGACAAAACTTCCCAAACTTTATTGGATCCAATTGGATCAGACTCTCAACAGACCACAAACTCCTCACTAGTAAAAGCATCCTAGGTATGATGGATGGGTCATCAGACAAAAACAAGTCTTAACCCTTCAAGGATTCAACACCTACTCACAAGGAAAATTGCACATGACATGGTGGACATTGGGAAGTAAAAAAGAAACCCTTGAACATGTTTATGACAACTTTTGTGGACCCCAAAATGAGACTAGAGTGATCACAACCTTCAATCTAGGGTTTGACACAATGAAACCCACAATTTGGCCTAGTAGCACTTCACCATTGAATAGTTGCAATTTAAACAGCTGTAAGGGGATTTGACACAATTTTTTTGCTTGAAATGAAGTGTTTCAGTAGGGACTAAAACATATAAAAAATCCAACCTTTGATGCTTTGGGTTTCCCTTGAGAACCAATACTGACCTACGAGGCTTAGATCCCCAATTAGGTCAATTTTACAAAGGAACTACCTTAGAAATTGATCAAAGGAGAAAACCACCACTTGGGACCCCTTATATCAACCTCCAATCCACCAAATCCACATGAATATATGGGGTCCAACCCTCTTTAATTTTGTTCGGTCCTCAAAACTTAGTCAAACCATTAACCTATCACATAGGGATGCCAGGTTAAAAACTATTGGTTCTTCCTCCATCCTTCACAACGATCTCTGAAACATCCAAAATCCTATAGTAAACTTTTATACTTGACATTCCCTTAAATATTTTGGTTTTTGGCTTAGGGAATGTCAAGTTATGGCTCCATTTGTTCAATACCCTAGGTTTGGAGGGTTTTCAAACCCGGTATGAGAAAATTGAGTGGATCTCTCTTCCTACTACACTAAAACACCTCAAAATAATTGGATATGGAATTAAATTCATTGTTCTAGCATACTAAGTACATCTTAGAGAAACACCAATCCGTACAAAGAAGAACTAAATGTCTGTTACACGTTTTTGCACCAAAACTCAAGGAAAAAAGAGCTGTCTTTATTGCCAATCTTCAAAAAATGTTTCAAAAACCTTTGCATTGGTTGGAAAGAGGCTTATATAGTCTCATACACAACTACCAACTTGCTATAACCACCTTTTGAACCAAATATCTATTGGTTTACAAATTGGGCAAAAGTTGTCAACAAAAATGCAAAAGTTGTCATGCAATTTTTGTAACATTAACAACATTGTACTCTAACCTATCAAACTCACCTAGACACATGTTAATGTCAAAAAATTGGCCACATATGGCTCAAACATTAAAAATATAGTGATCGCAACAACATGAAAGCATTGAAGATGCTCTTATCAAAATAGCCATGCATAGCCGACTGAACAGATTTGTGCTATCCCGACACTATAACCTATCTTGATGACATCATGAAATGTTCCAAGGGACCTTATTACATTACAAGTAACATGAGAAAACAAAACCCAAAATAAGAGGTCTTCATGAGCCTTCTAAGTGCTCCTGCACCATACTTCCAAGGGTTAGAATATCTCAAGTCCCTTGAGGAACCGGGTCTGCAACAAAAGTGCCATGTTTCAATATGTCTTCTTCACTAATCCAAGTGGCATATTCAGTAGTCAGGCCACTCCATTTGAAAAGTTACTCTTTATAGGTCTTCTTTCTAGTCTTCTTGATCACCATGGTGTCCAACATGCTCTCCAACTTCAAGGGTTGGCCAGGTGGTAGATCCTTAGCCCAACCTTTGTCACCTTTTACTATCAAATCTGCATCTGATCTTGAAATTTGATCACCTTTATAAGGAAGAAAATCTGAAATATTATAAATTGGAGATATGCCTAAGCCTTGAGGAAGTTCAATCTCATAGGAATTAGCACCAAATTTATGTACAATCTTACAAGGACCAATCTTCTTCATGAGAAACTTGGTTGGTTGCCCCTTTGGAAGTCTTTGTTTCTTCAAGTGTGCCATCACCAAGTCCCCTACCTTATACTACACCTCTTGCTTCCTCTCATTATCTTTCTCCTTGTACTTTTTTGTGTTCTTTTGAAGAGTTTCTCTCACTCTATCATGGATGTCTTTAATGGCCAATGCAAAATATTCTCCTTGAGCACTCCTTCATTCTAATCCTTGTAGATCCCCAAGTTCCAAGATTCCTCTTGGGTGAATCCCATAGACAACCTCAAAAGGACTCCTACCGAGCTTCTATTAGTAGAGTCATTATAGGCAAACTTTGCTTGAGGGATGATCATATCCCATGCCTCACCATGCTTCTTTTTAAGACATCTAAGAAGATTCCCCAATGAACTATTCACCACCTCAATTTGGCCATCAGTCAGAGGGTGATAGGCTGATGTAAAAGATAATTGAGTTCTACAATTCTTCCATAATGTATGCCAAAAGTGGCCTACAAACTTAGAGTCCTTATCAGTCACAATGTTAAGAGGAAAACCATGTATTCTAACAATCTCTTTGAAGAATAGACCAACAATATGGGAAGCATCATTAGTACATTTACATGGCAAAAAGTGAGCCATCTTAAGAAACCTTTCCACCACAACAAAGATGCTATCAAAACCTCTTTGAGTCCTAGGAAGACTCAAAAAAAAATCCATACTAATAATCCCCCATGGCCTATTAGGAATAGGGAGTGGTTGATATAAACCTACATTGGATGATATTTCTGTTATCACCTAAATTACACCCGTGAATGCGCAAGCTGAAAATTCAAGCAATTTGGTGACACATGGGATAATTCTCAGGCCTGTGGGTTTCCTATAATGATAATTAACCTCCAAATGATGGGCTAGTTGCTTATGAATAACTCTAAATAACTTAATTAGGAAAAGGGAGAAGAAGCTAAAATAATTATTTGAATATGAAATTATGGCGATGCACTAGAAGGAAAATGGCATAAGACAAAAAGCAGTCTTGCAATCACCTATTTTACACAAATTTAACTTTTGATTCTACAACACATAAATATTTCATGCAAAGGACATAAACTCTGTGAATTAATAGGAAAAATGCTTTCACAATTAAACACATGAACTTACCTATCACACTACATAACATGTGATCTATTATGAGATAGAAATTTGAAGGTCATTTAGTCAATAACACATCAAAATAATTCTCAAACATACATAGAACATGTACACTAAAAAAATGAGGCAAAATATGGTAATGATGTTCTATATTCTATCAAATTACAAAGATCATGTGAGCTGCACAAATGTATTCTCTGCCAAAATTTCAGCAAGAGAATGATTAAGAACTAGTGAAAAAAGATAAACCTTTTTCAATTTATACAAAAAGCCTTTCAAAAGGCAAAGGAAAGATGACTCCAAATCAACTGAAGATGAACCCCCACTGAAAATATCTTCTCTAAAGATTGATCCTCTAGTAGAAATAAAAATCCACCAAAATAGGCTTCAAATCATGCAAAAATGTGGGTAACTCGGCTCAAACTCTTGGTCAACTAAAGGTTGACCCATGTGGCACTCAAACTCAAGCCTTATCACCTCAAAATCTTGAGAAAAACTCATGTAAATCTGCACTCAAGCTCAAATTAGACACCAAACTGCATAATGACTCCTCCTCATGATGAGTTCGATCTTTTAGCATGTATGCTTTTTAGGAAGATTTTTAAAGTAAATATCTAAGACACATTCATAATAAACACTAAGTGGGTTCATAATTTATCCACTTAGATATTTATTTTAGAATTTTTAATTTGTGTCTACATGCTAAAGACTGAACTTAAAGTTCCTATTAAGATGCTAATGTTAATTATCTTCACACACACACACACACACACACACATATATATAAATATATAGAAATTAAAATTATTCCTATATATGTGTGTGAAAATAATTAATAATAATAATTATTAATTACTATACTAATATTGGCACATGACTTGTTTTGTTTGCCAATATTTGTTAGGATTCCCAAAGATACTGAGAGGGGGCGGTGAATCAGTATCTAACCAGAATATAAATTTATTTGACTTAAAACATGAAACGCATATCAAAACTATGTACTGGTAAACCATAAATAATGCAGTAACTAAGAATAATAACAACAACATGAGAAGAACACCATAAAATAATATATTAACGAGGAAACCCAGTGTGGGAAAAACCTCGGTGGGATTTGTGACCCATAATATTCGCTTACTAGTCAATAAGGGAATATTACTCTTACATTAGGGGCCTGCACATGCAGGAAGGCCAAGTGCCTCGAGCTCACTGCTCAAATACAAAATAAGTCAGATTGACTTACAAAAATGGATTATACTAATCCAATGTCTTCTATTGCTTCAGAACAGCATCTGCTATGCCAGATTTAGTACCGATTTAAGCTCTACTACAACATAAACCCTTAACCAATATTTCGCATATTAGGTCTGCATAATTTTGCCTATCACCTTATTACAAAATGATCTACAATGATCTCATACATATATGAGTCATATTAAAACTTGCCATGTTGGCTTATAATGATTTTAAAATTAATTATAAAATACATTTTAAACAAAATTGAAGTCGGCCAAGGTGCCGATGTTCTGTATGCCAGTGTAGAGTCAGTATATCGGTGCCGGTGCCAGTATCTTTGTCCTGCTGGTGTCATATGATTTCAAGGTTTCCATCAATGACAAAACCTTTAATCACCTACAATTTCTCATTAGAGTGTGCATTTTCCAACAATCTCCCCCTTTGGCATTGATGGCAACACTCATGAGAAAAATCCAAAAATTGTTGTCCAAAAAGAATCTTCCAGAATTGTCTTACCAAAAATGTGTTACCAAAAATATGTGCTCCCCCTGAGCTGATGGTGTCATCTGCTGATCATTTCTCTCATTGCCTCTAGTCCCCCTTTGACATCAATGACAAAGGTTGTCATTCGGTGTCAGTGGAGTCCTACCTGGATTCTTGTAACCAGTGGATTACAATTTGAAATATATCTTGTTAGTTAATAGATTGGATTTCCCAAAATTTATTAACAAATACTCATGTTCACCCAGTAGGAAACCAATGAAAACCAATAGCTGGGTAAAATAATGTTAATTTACCCTCTGCACAAGGGTACAACTCCCCATATGATATTCAATGAATTTTGACCAAATTTTATCATATAATTCACTTTTAACCAGAAAGCAAAGAAAGGCTTTAACATTCACTTGTCAACACAAAATGAATGCCTCACAACGATTATCCAAATGCATAACAAAACATTAAACTTCAAATAACGGTTAACCTATATAAAGTGATCAAAGTATTTGAACTCTAATTGATACTCGCTCATGCGTCACAGGACAAGGGGAATCAAAATATTCAAATGCTTTCAACTAATTTCATTCATTAGATTGATTCACAGACTTGATATTTGATAAAAATCAAAGAAAGGAATCCAATACATGAACATATAAATATCCCAACAAAAATCTTTTATATATTCAAACTCACAGGTTTCATAAGTTGTATTAGACATTCCATTCCATTCAAAGATGGAGTATTTCACTGAAATTAACAAGTAAAACAATCTGCTATCTCAATTTTTACAAAATTTCATGGATCCCTGCCAAAACATCCATTACTAATATTTATAGCCACCAAGCTGACCTAATAGCTAAATACAAAGCTTCATGAAACAACTGTTTGTAACTAAAATTAACTAAAATGACCAAGAGCTATAAAAAGAGCTATAATTGCAAAATAGGAAACGGTTCTTGATTTGTCTTATTGGTGTGTTGTGCCATGTATATTTTTCCACTCCATATGAGCTGCTGAAAATTTGTGAACAACCTAATAATGTGGGAGCCCAATGTGCAAGATGCATTGCTTCCAAACCTCTTTGTCCATACTCGCATAACTTTAGTTTTGTGCGTTTCCAAGTGATCAGAACAGACAACGAACATAGATTCAATTCTGGCAACTTTGGAGAAGTCATCTTTGGTTAAAGATTTTGATTCTTTAACTAGGTTCATCTTTCCTTCGAAATTCTCCACCATATCCACTGTCTGCTCGATAGTTTTTCCGTCTTCCTTGAGAAGCTGTACATCAATGCACTTCAAATCTTTCTGCATTACAACAATGAGTTCTCTCAATTCTTTTAACAACTTAATGGATTCTTCGTGGCCTTGCTTAATGATTGAATTTCTCCATTCAATATTTTCTTTTGCCACATACAATATCTTGTCATTCAAATCTTTTACCGCCTTTTCAGTGAGAAACTTCATGACACCATATTTTTGCACATCTTTCATCTGAATCAACACTACTGCCCATTTGTTCCTTTCCTTTTCCCATGTTGTCACCTTTGTTTCAATCTCTTGAGTTATAGTTATAGCATCCTCGTATACCCTGATTAGATTAGCAATATACCCTGCTCCCTGTTGAATTATGGATTCAAGCCACTCATCGAAGGTTTCCACCATCATATGATTCCTCTAAACCTTATCCATCAAATTCTGGTTCATTGGCGATTTAGGATCAAAACACAAAGAAATTTGTGACACGGGTTGCGGACTGGGATGATGTATGGCATTGATGTATTCTACCATCTGTTTAACAAATTGTTTTAGTTCCCGCTTGTCCTTCTCATCCTTCCATGTTCTAGATAACATCCTTTTAGTGGAAGACTCTAAATGTTTTGCATCAGCAACCCTGGAAGTAGTTCCTAAATCAATCTTTTCAATGGAAAAGTCCTTCTCAGTAGCATTTTTTGGATCTTTGTCTGAAATTGGCTTAGCCATTTCAACTACCCAATGCCCTGTATTCTTAGCCACCTCCAGCATGGCCTCTACTTTTAGCCTCTTAGAATTAGATGTTTTTCTGAGGCATCTACTCACCATATCTTCTATTGGAACACAGATAGGAACCACATTTCATTTCTTGCTGATTGAGGCTTCCAACCATCTGGAAACATTTGGAGATTCCTTTGCTGGCGGCGTTTGATAATCTGATGAATCCATGATAGGCAAAGTGGTCACCTGATTGGGATTATTCTTTGGTTGTTCTTTTTGTTTGTCTGCATCTTGAGTTGTCGGGATATCTGCTACTGGTTCACCCATAATTACTTGTGCTTCTTCACTATCAATAATTATGATAGCTTCTTCTCTTGTAGGTTCTTTACTTTTCTTCTTACCTCTAGAATGGGTGACTCAAACTGATGAGGAGCCAAATAGTGATTCCTTGAACCTCTTAGTTTGAACCTTCTCACTCTTCATATTAGTAGCACTAGCAACATCAACATCTATGTCAGAGGAAGAAATGAGTGTTTATGTAGCAGTATGAGGTTACTCAACTAATTTCTCAACTGAGGTAGTGGTCAGTCTCATTCCAGATTTATGGTTTCTCAACCACTTTTCTGTTCTCCTTATAACATTAAAGGTTTTGGATTGGATATTTTCTTCTTCTCTCCTATCCCAGTGAATTTCAGGAATAGGTTGCTTATGAATTCTTTTATTGAACTCTGGGTCCAATACATCTTCACCATCCTCTTCATGTACTCCTACTATGTTCATTGATAATTTCATAGTAATGATTTTCCGTAAAGTGAACCTTGACCATGATATAATTTGGACTTCAAATTCATCACAACAATCTTTCCAATAGTCTTCTAACTGGGGTATATGTGAAAAGTTCACATCAACATTCAGATGTTTTATTGCATATCCTTTACTATCAAACCCCTACCGAGCAACATAAGGCTACAGATTCATTTTCTTGAGTTCCACTTCTAAATTCAATGCATCAGAGATAGTTTTGCAGCTGTAATATCCAAGTTCAATTGGGAAAATTGCTCTAGACTCACTTTTCATTCCTAATTTCTTATCAGCATGAGCTAACTATCGACAGACTTCTAGGAGTACATAACTATCAAGAGTATATCTAGGCAATTTGAAAGGTTTATCTTCAAAGCCTCCAATTCTAATATAAGTGAACCTAGGAAATTGAATAAAACAACTCCCACAAGTACTAATTAGTTTTAATGCTTCAGATGACATTCTTTTATTCATATTTCCCTGTAGTTCAAAAGTTAATCTTCCTACAAAGACATCATTCCATCTCAAGAAATTTTCTATATACCTCTATCTCTGCAAGTGTGGATAGAACTCATAGACTTTCATTCCATCAACCCAAGGTTCTTGATATAATCTTGGCCATTCTTTGATGCAGGCTAAAATATAAAATAGGTAGGAAGACATATGAAAACTGGCTATTCCAACAAAATTACTCAAACCTTCATGCAATCTCTCTGCAATTACTTGCTCCCAATCAAGGTATTTCTCACCAGATAATAACACCTGAATGTAAAAATACATCTAGTCTTCCCAATAGAAGGCATGTGAATTCCCCTTAAGCCTATTCAAAAGAATTACAATATCCCTCACTTCTGTAATAAAATGTTCCCTTGTCAAGGGTTTAGGTAACCTAGAACCACCCTTTTGCATTTTAAGCAGCCAATTTCTAGTAATGACACTCTGATAAACACTTTTCTTCTCAGAGAAAAATGCATCTGAGGTTCCTATGGATGAATCTTCACACGGCTCTTTGTGAGGGATCCCAATCACAACCATTACTATTTCTTTGTCAATCTGCACTAACATGTCTCCATTACTGGCCCTAATACACTTGTTACTAGCATCATATTTTCTCATGCATGCATACACTAATTCTGGACAAGGAGCAGCAATTGGGAAAGTAGCAGCTTCAACCAGACCGCTGTGAACTATCTTTTCTATCATGGAATTGGCCTTTGGATTCTTAGCTCTTCCTAGAAAATTCTCTAACTCATCTTGAACTAAAGCTATATCATCTAATTCTGGAAGGGTACTAATTAAGCATGATGTTCGACCCAAGTCTGGAAGAGTTTGTCTCATATTTGCTTAAAATGGCATCAGTCAGACTGTAGACACCTACAAATGGTCAACGCTTGTGGAATCATACTTTAACATTGGTGCATTGCCTCATTTTAGGTTTTTGCGTCGCATTAACATTTCTCCTATGTTACGCACTTGATTTTTATCATTTTCAAGCATCGAGTCATTCTTCTACATTCTTCATTTGTCTTGCTCTCAAATTTGGTCTTGTCGACAACATTATCCAGTCATGATTTTGATCGATTTTATCTTGTCGCATCAATGTGCATGCTAATTTGTCATCATTTTGGACATCGTCAATCCTAATTAGGGTTTTGTCCTCTTTTCAAATTTGTCATCTTGCAATCGATTTTGTCATCGATCGTGGTCATTTTCAATCTTGTCATTTTGCAGTCTATTTGGTCATCGATCCTTATCCTCTTGTCAATTTTGTCATCTTGCAATAAGTTTATCATCGATCATCATCATCATGTCAATTTGGATCAATTAGTCATTGTTCCTCATCAATTGGTGCATTTTTCAACCAAATCATTTATCAATTCAAAATTATGATCAAATCAAATCGGCATTAATTATCTTTCATCAAGACCTAATTCATCTTTTAGGGTTTCGTGATTTAATCATTTAACCTTATTTGTCATTTCTCTCTCTAGGATTAAATAATTTATTTATTTATCCTAAGTCTTCTTGTCACAATTAAATGTTCATTAATTGGCTAATTATTCCTCTTTGTGAATTAATTAATAAATGACAAATTATTAATTAATTTACCTAATTTCTAATTTTCATCAATTTCTTAATTCCTAATTTTCTTAATTCCTCTTTTTCTAATTTTCTAATTTTCTAAATTCTTAATTTCAATTTCCTCCTATTTTTCTCCTAATTTCATGGGAATGACATAGCAATTTGTCATAATTTGTCATAATTGACAATCAATCAATCCTTGCATAGCAATTTGTCATAAATTGTCATAAATCCTTGCATAGCAATTTGTCATACACATGTCATAATTTTGCTATTCTTGATTTGAATTTTCATTCAAATCACTATCATGCTAATTTGTTCATCTCTCCAATTTGTCTATAAATTGGATAAATTTCTTCAATCAAATCCCTAATAATGAGAATAATCAGATTATCGAATTTCTAATCAGTCACGCTTCGAGTACTCTTGAGCAATAATCTTATCTACTTGCTTTCAATCATGATCATGCACTAGTAGGTGAGATCCACAACAAAAATATTTGGAGAAGAAAGAAGGACAATGAAGCCGCATGAAGGAAGCATTCAGATCTACATATGGTTTGCATAGTCTTTAGTTTTGAATGTTTTGTCTTTATGTCTTTATTGAGTGTGTTTAGGATAGATCATTGCAATTTGAGCTTTTGTGATTGAGCTATGATTAGTATGTTTATATTTGCTTGTGATGATTTCCGAATTCCTATGCTACATTAATTGGTGAACCCGATGTGAAACTAGCCATCTAATCCCTTAAGTGTGTTTTTGAGTGCTTTTGAGCTAATTTGCAGGTGAAAAATCCAAGAAACAAAGCAATTTAGACCTTTCTGGGCACTTCTACGCCTGTGTAAGCACTTCTGCGCCTGTGTAAGGTGTTCTGCGCCTATGTAGGGTACACAGGCACAACTTTATTCAACACAGGTGCAACTTGATGGGTTTTGCGCCTATGTTAAGGCAATTTGCGCTTGTGTAAAAAAATAAAATAAAAATAAAAAAATAAAATTTTGTATTTTGTTCTTGTATTCTGGTTTTCTTTGGTACCGATTCTCTGTGCAGAACCTTGGCATACGCATGGCAAAGACAACAAATGAAACTACTAACATGTTTTATGTAGAATCGATAGTCAAACAATAAACACCTCAAACTTCTAACTTGGGTTTTGCAGGTTGCCTTGGAGAAACAACTAAACTTGGTGTTTGCCATTAATGTTATAGGCACCTAGTATGATTTCTAAATAGGTTGGAATGAACATGTTTTTGCTTTGATTGTTGAGTGTGACATTGGAGTAGGAGAGTATGCTCTCATCCTTCTTAGGGTGATCAGAAATCCAGATCTTTGATACCATGCTCATGTCTTTGATTGTGTGTCACCATTAGAGGGCCTGCCTTCCCGACCATTTGCTTTTGCAAGCAAGTGATAATCATGAGAAGGGAATGACCCAAAGTGAGTACGGCTAGAATATCTTGGCATTCTAACTCACTATAAACAAATACCTGATGGGCGAAAGCTTTGAAGGAAGGGTTACCTGGGAATTGTAGTTACTTGGGAAGTGATGACCCTTGAACTCTTTCTCATATCAACATCTAAGTAGGACCTCATGATCTAAATCGTGCTTGCGAGACTACATTTGTTTGGTATCTTGGTGGGCTTAATGTCTCAATCACGCTTGCGTGACACCAAGGAGTAATGCTTAATAGAAATCCTTACTAAACACCTTGTTTTTAGAGGCCAAAAACCCTTCTAGTTGCTTGAGAAGGACAAGTTCGGATACTTGGAAGAGATACTAAGTTTGCCATGGGGAGATTTCCATGGGGACTGATGCTTGGCTGCCCTAAGAAGTGAGTGCCATTGAGGGGAGCCCATGGGGTCAAACATCTATGTATTCTCCTTGAATCCCATAACAAGTCTACCTCTCAAGTACCTAATGTCCTTGCCTACCATAAGAAATGTGGGAATGAGCATGATTGTCTTGAGTCTAAGTTGAAATATCTTGTCTTCTTTGCTTGTCAAAAGTTGAATTGTATCTCATTTCAAGAACAAGGCAAAATTGATTCAAAACAAGGCTAAACACAAGAACATTTCATCCAACAAAGTTCAAAACATATCTTCAAACATGGTTGTCAAACATTGTTCAAAATCTTGTCTCAACATTCATGTCACTTAGATTTAGGTTCATCCTAGGTTGCATTATACAAAGTTCATTGTCAAGTACCAAGGTTAGGTTTCACCTAAGTCATACTCCTTTGCATAAGGGTCATCCATTTGCATGTGTCCTCTTGCATTAAAGTCATACCATTGTCATACATTCATATTTGCATACCCTAGGTCTTTTCATTAAGCTTAAGTCATTATCATATCATATTAAGGTCATTTGCATAGTAATTGTCCCTTAGCATATAGTGTCAAAACTAGGTTTTGTCATACTTGAGTAATCCAAATCTTTGATAAACCCTAAGTCATTGTTAAGAAGTCTAGACCTTGTCAAACCTTTTCTTTTTATGTCATTATTGTCATTTCGTCAAACCTAGCTTAGTATCCAAGCATATAGGGGAGACATTGTCATTTTGTCCTTTGAGGTCTAGACATCATTTCATTTTCCTAAGGGTCTCCCTTTTAGATTTGCATTCAAAAGTTTGTCAAAATCTTCAAAAACAACCAAAAACATAGATTGCATTCTTGCCATAGATTGCATTTTCATCTATTTAGTTTGCATTTAGTTGCATATCATACATTATCTTTGAAAAATTCCAAAAATATTGCATTTGCATAAGTGACATGCCTGTTGAGACAAGATCAAAATCTAAAAAGATGGGCGAACCAATGTATCAACCCATGGACAACATAGCAAATTTGCAGTTTCAAACTAGTCAAACAGTGCAAATTGAAGGTTCATCAAATACATCTTTACCACCATATGGAATGGTTAAACTTGGACCACCTCCATTATATGAACCAGTGTTTGTACCTATGAAACCAGGACATGGGAGTGTTCCACCAACTCCCAGAGGAAGTGCACCTTTCAATTGGAATCAACCAAACCTGCAACATGACATTAAGACTCAAACATTATATGAAGAACAAACTCTTTTGCAAGGATTTGGTTCAGATCAAGGCATTCAACAAGAAATGAATCAAAATGTCCAACCAGATTCTTCATCAAATTTCAATGCTTCTGATGATGTTGACATGTTCCTTCAAGATCCAAAGATAACAAAAAAGATGGATAAGTTCTTGAACAAGGTCTTTAAGATGTTTCCACAAAAGTATCTTAACATGATGAGTAATGTGAGCTCTTCAAGTGAGAAAATCAATGTGCAAGAACAACAAGGCGGTGAGTTGTTAAGTTTCTCTCCGCATCCAAATGAAGAAAATGCACAAAAAGCAACTCAACCTACCTTGATGAGTAAATGTGCTTCAAAGGCATTGACAGTGACTATTCCTCAAAAGTCACCATTTGAAACAATAAATAATCCATTATTCAACACAATACCTATAACACACGATCAAATAAAGACCACGCAAATATTGACAACTATCCCTCAACAAGAAGTAGTTCCTTATATGCATAAAATTGGATCAAAATCTAAGATGCAGGAAAGCTTCACAACTGGAATGCCTAATATCACCAATGTCCAAAATAATTCCACGATGCAACAAAGTTCTTATGTCCCGTTAAGTTCAATATCTTTGCCAAACACTATTGCTATAAATCCTTCGATAATGGCGACACAAAGAGCTACGGATAGTGGTTTGCACCAACAACAATTGTTGCAACAATTGAGTAATACACAAAAGGTACAATCGAATGTGCAAACAAGCAATGTGCAACAACAACAATTTCACATTCGACAACAAATTGCAGCGCCTTCGGCACCATTACAAGTTAATGCAAACTGGCAACCATCACAATGGATTGGACAAACAACACAACAAGTTAATGCAAGTGCTATACCCCATCTTAAGGAGAAGCAACGAAAACCACCTAAACAAAGTTTTTTACAAATGATGGGATACACACCATGACAACAATTGGCACAAAGTCAACAAATTCCGATTCGTCAGCATCAACAACATGTGCCTCAATATGTGCCAAGGCAAACAAGCTATCTTACTTCACAACCGCAATTGGCGCCTGTGCAATATCAACAACATACTCAATTGAAATATCAACCTAGGCTCCAAGAAGCACAACAACAAGGTCGATATCAAGGCATAGCACAACCACAACAACAAGAGATGTACCAATAACATTATATGCCAGAGATGCCAAAAATGGCCATTTCAGAGCATCAACAACCGATCGAAAATACGATGTATCGACAAAGAGTACCCACTAGGATTAATGATGGACCTCCAAAATTTGATACAATTGCACAACAACTTGAGAAGTTGCAACAAAAAGTTGATGCATTAGAAACTAAAGGAACAAAGAAGTTGTATACAGATCAAGATTTA
Organism: Cryptomeria japonica; assembly: GCF_030272615.1. Lineage (NCBI taxonomy): Eukaryota > Viridiplantae > Streptophyta > Pinopsida > Cupressales > Cupressaceae > Cryptomeria > Cryptomeria japonica. Next base: position 916,851,743 of record NC_081407.1, read on the forward strand.
TGTCCTAATCCATTTGACAAGAGTGTATACATGCCTCCATTCCCTAAGCATTTTGAGGCACCTAATTTTGAGAAATATAAAGGGAATGGCAATCCAAAAGATCACATTCGAGCATTTTTCGCGGCATGTACTGAAGTGAGTTATGAGGAAACATATTTAATTTTCTTATTTACACGAAGTCTCACAGGACAAGCCATGGATTGGTATTCACATCTGCCAGGAAATATAAAGACTTGGTCGGAATTGGCTCAAATTTTTTTATCTCATTTCACATTCAACATCGACAGTGACGTGACCATGTCAGATTTATGCAACACCAAGTAAAAGCAAGGTGAACCATTAGTGACTTTCTTGCAACGATGGCGAAGCTTGTATAGTCGTTCTTCCCTAGATATACCTGAAGAAGAAAAAGTGAATCTGTTTATCCAAAATTTGGTCCCAGAAATGATGTATAAACTAAAATTGAAAAGTCCCAGTACTATTGAGAAATTCATTAAGAAGGGAATGAGCATTGAAATGGCTCTTGTAGCTAAAGGAATTATCAAGCTCAATAAAGATAGTGACAACACAAATTATTCAGGGGACAGAAATAGATTTTGGTATGAAAATAAGAATGTCACTAATGATGGTGTTGTTGATGCAAGAGCTGTGAATGCAAATCAACCCCCATTCACAATCAAGAAATTGAGTGTTCCTAATATGTCAACTATGGAACAAAATCAAGTGCTAATAAGCAATGTTACTCAACAACAGCATACTCAACAATATAATCAACAACAAGGCCAACAACAAAGCCAACAATGCAAACCTTTATGATCAAGGGATGGGCCTCCTCGACAATTTACACCATTGGGAGAGCCTATTGAGTCGGTAATGAAGCAATTAGTACAAGCAAAATTTATTAAGCTACCAGATATCAAGGCAGAACCAGTGGTAAAACCGCATTGGTGGAATGATAATGCATACTGTGAGTATCATCGGTCCAAAGGACATAAAACTGCATCATGTTTTCAATTGAAACATATGATTCAAGATTTATTAGAGCAAGGAGTAATTGAGGTAGATCCACCCCATGCAACCTCTAACACTAATCATACTATTTTCAAAACTCCTTTTCTTGATCATGACAAGGGTAAAGGGTCTTCTTCCAACTCTACCCAAACAACAAATTATGCGAATACTGGTTATAACAATGTCATCAATTGTTTCAGAGCGTCAAATGAGTATGTTTCCACCCTAAGAATGAAGGGACAAGATCCCTCTTGCACGGTCACCACTCGTCGATCTAAAATAGTCCTGAAAGGAGCTCCTGCAGCTCCTTCCAAACCAACTCCAGCAAGCCAGTATAATATGTTGGATCATCTATGAAAGACACCTGCACAAATATCAATCCTTGAGTTGTTGAAAATGTCTCCCATGCATCGTGCAATCCTAGATAAAGCTTTAATTGAGTCCACTATCCTGATAGATATTGATGTTGACTAGTTTCAAGCCCAGATTGGACATCTAGCTATTTCCAAAAATGTCGCATTTTCTGATAATGATATCTCACCTGATAAGCTCCCTCATAATGATCCTTTGCACCTTGAAGTCTTTGTCCATAATTGCAAAATCCGATGAGTCTTGATAGATGGCAGAGTGGGTCTTAATATTTGTACCTTGAGAGTGGTCATTGGCCTTGGATATACAGATAATGACATTGATGCTTCCAAAAGAATAACAATCAAAGCATATGATGATGCTGAGCGCCCATCCAAAGGGATAATTACATTGCCTATCAGAGTTAGTCTAGTGACAAAAAACACTTTCTTGCAGGTCCTAGACCTTGATCTCCCTTATAATATGATCCTTGGCCGTCCATGGATCCACACAATGAAAGCAGTTCCATCCACCTATCATCAATGTTTAAAATATCCTTATAATGGAACTAAGATAAAGATTCCAGGAGATCCTAATCCATTTCAATTTTGTGCTACTCTAAAGGATACCCCTCAGTAGCAAGTCCCAGTCAATAGAGAGGCCAAATCACATGGCTATGTGGATCCTAATGAATTGCTAGATGCTGTCAAAGGAAAATTGAAGATACAGGATCAAGGATGTGGAGAATATTCAATGGATCAAACATTCCTCATCAAGAATTTACCAATATCTCCAAAATCATATGGCAAACCGCATTTATTGCAAAAGGAACCTAAGGTCATTATTCAATATCAGCCTCCCACTACATTTACAAGATGGGGTGAACTTAACAAAGAAACTTTAGATGATGATGTCATAGATTGGCTTTACAAAGATCCAACTGAGACCCCACCTGTTAGGTTGCCAGTGGAATGATATGGAAAAGGATTTACTATGCTGAAAAAGAAAGGATATGTTGGCTTAGGCCTGAACAACAATGGAAGGCTAGAACCTGTTATACCCAAGAGGCGACCTCCAACTTTAGGGTTAGGTTTTGTACCATTGCAAATTGGACCCTCATCTTCCAAAGTGACCACACGTGGAAAAGGGCATGACTCTGATGATGAAATAACACCTGAGGATACCCGACTCGAAACTGATTCCAATGAATGGGAGTGGAGTTCTTTTTCTTCTAGCTCCTATGCCCTCGACAATATTTTCATTGACCCTGATAATTTGCCTATGGAAGACAAACATGAAATAACTCATCTTCCTAAAACATGTCCTAATGCTTGGATAGAGTCATTCTGGGACCCAAGCTCCGAATCCAATACAAGTAGTTCAGATAGTGACACCACAGATGTTCACATCTTTACCATATCAGCCCTCTCTCTCCTTACAACCGATGATGACATGCCCCTTATCTATCCCTAGCTTATCCAACATGACCAACAAGAACCACTCACATTGGACTATTTTCAAAATGACAAAGCAATTGCATAATTCCTTGGACTATGGGAAGGAATACCACAAGGTGATCATAAGGCAGGATTTGCTATCGATCTGGATTCCACAACATATTTTGGGGAGTCAACTCCATCTTCCAGTCATCAAAATGAAAAAAGAAAAGAAACAGTAAAAAATCAAAAGAATAGATCTTTGAGTGAAAACCATAAGGCACTCTCTGATCATACAAAAGTAAAAACAAAAGACGTACCTACGGGTGAAAACCTCTCTGAGGCGCCCAAAGGTGGAAGAGTGGACATACCCCTATCAAGTTAGGACAAATCAACATTGCTTGTGGAAATGACTGAGGAAATCAATTTGGGTACACTTGACAACCCTAAGGTCATTCATTTTGCTGCTTCTCTATCAAAACAGGAAAAGATAGATTTTGTCAATTTCTTTCTTGAGAAGAAGATCAACTTTGCATGGTCCTCTGGAGATATGCCTGGCCTCGATCTAGAATTAGTTCTTCATCATTTGCCACTAAAAGCAGATGCCAAGCCTGTCAAATGGAAACTTAGAAAGATGCATCCCCAGGTGGCTCTTTTGGTCAAGGTGGAACTAAAAAAATTACTAGATGTGGGCTTCATCAGACCCATTGATTATGCAGACTGGATTTCAAATTTAGTACCAGTTAGCAAAGTAACTGGGGGCATCAGAATCTGCATAGATTTTAGGGATCTCAATAAAGCATGTCCTAAGGATGATTTTCCATTGCCAAATATCGACATCATAGTGGACATGACTGCTGGATATGAGATGCTTTCATTGATGGATGGTTTCTCTGGCTATAACCAAATTCGCATTGCTCCTGAAGATCAACATAAGATAGCATTCACCTGTTCTTGGGGTACCTACTGTTGGAATGTGATGTCCTTTGGTCTTAAAAATGCAGGCGCAGCATATCAAAGAGCAATGACAACAATTTTTCATGATTTCATGCATACTTTGATGGAGGACTATGTTGATGACTTGCTATGTAAATCTGTCACTAGAGATAGTCATCTAGCCATCCTGGGCCCAATCTTTGACCGAATGGAGACCTACAAGCTCAGAATCAATCTAAAGAAGTGTGTCTTTGGTGTCACAGCTGGCAAATTACTAGGGTACATTGTTTCTCATAGAGGCATTGAGGTCGACCCTGCCAAAGTTAAAGCAATAATGGATATGCCTCCTCCTTCTAATCTCCATCAATTACGCAGTCTGCAAGGAAAGCTCCAGTCAATCCGCCACTTCATAGCTTAGTTGGCCAACAAATGTCATCCATTCCAGCATCTACTGCATAAAGGTGTCACTTTTAAATGGACTGAGCAATGTCAATTAGCCTTTCAAGCTCTCAAAGAATATTTGTTGTCGCCGCCTATCCTAATGCCTCCTATAGAAGGAAATCCATTTTTATTGTATATTTCTACAACTGAAACGGCATTAGGAGTTCTCTTGGCCCAACAAGATGAGAACAACAAAGAACGAGCTATTTATTATATCAACCGGACACTGGTAGGCTATGAGCTAAATTATTCAACTATTGAAAGGGCATGCTTAGTAGTGGTATTTGCAATGCAAAAGCTTCGACATTATATGTTAAGCCACCAAACATTGTTGGTTGCAAAAATTGATCCCTTAAAATACTTTCTTAGCTGAGCAGCTTTGACGGGTTGCCTAGCAAAATGGGTCATGATTCTCAGTGAATTTGACATTGAGTATATGGAGCGCAAAGCGATAAAAGGACAAGTCATAGCAGATCAACTTGTAGAGGCTCCTATTTCTGATGATCATCCCATGTTGACCAATTTTCTAGATGAATCAGTCTTTACTCTCACATCTTCTAATGAATGGAAGTTATACTTTGATGGGTCCCATACCAAGTTCAAGTCTGGAGCCGGCATCCTGTTTGTCACCCCTCAAGGTGATGCTATTCCCAAGTCCTATAGGATAAATTTTCATTGTACCAATAACATTGCAAAGTATGAAGCACTAGTTATAGGACTCTGAGTAGCAGTCCACTGGAACATCATGCATTTGCAAGTCTATGAAGATTCTCAATTAGTCATCCGACAAGTGAATGATGACTACGAAAAAAAAGATGAAAAGCTTATTCCCTATAAGCATATGGTAGATTTATTCAAGACCAAATTCACGGCTATCCATTTCAATCAAGTTCCAAGAATGCAAAACAAGTTGGCAGATGCGATGACTACGATTGCTTCCATGTTGAATATGCCCCACAATATGGACAAATGTGAATTTTTAGTCGAACAATTGCTAGTTCCTTCTTTTGACATTCCAACAGTGGATGTGATGTGCGTTCTTGTTGGTCCCAACTCCCCTGGTACAATGACGTATATCAATATTTGAAATCCCAAACCTTACCACCTAACCTTTCCACTAACCAATGTCGAGCCTTCATCCGATAGATAGCCAAATATGTCATCATCGCCAACACCCTTTACCGACGTTCCTTTGACCATACCCTCCTCAGGTGTTTGGATTTTGACGAAGCACAAACGACTTTACACAAGGTTCATGATGGTATATGTGGGGGCCATTTCAATGGTCTAAGCTTAGCCAAAATGTTGATTCGTGCTAGGTATTATTGGCCCACTCTGGAAAAAGATGTTCATGATTTTGTTAAGAAGTGCTACAAATGCCAAATTCATGGAAACTATATGCATGCACCAGCTGAAGAGTTTCATTCTGTCATCTCTCTGTGGCCCTTTTCTCAATGGGGATTGGATCTTATTGGCAAGATTCACCCGACATTTGCAAATGGACACAAGTTCATCATTACAGCCACAGAGTATTTTACAAAATGGATCAAGGCTATCCCCATGACCTATATCACTGGTGTCCAAATTTCAAAATTCTTGCTGAATTATATCATATGCCGGTATGGGGTTCCCCTTGCCATAGTCACTGATAATGGTCATCCGTTCAAGAATAAAGATGTTAAAGAACTCTGTGAAAATTTTCATATCCAACACCGTTTCTCCAGTCCATACTATCCATAGGGGAATGGTCAAGCTGAAGCATCAAATAAAACCATTATCAAGATCCTAAAGAAGGTTGTCAATGACACTGGTCAAGATTGGCATGTACAGTTGAATCCAGCACTATGGGCATATCGCACTTCTATCTGCACACCTACTCACATGACACCTTATTCCTTGGTGTATGGTGTGAAAGCCATTTTACCTTTGGAGGTGGAGATTCCTTCCTTGTGTGTTTCCTTGCAACATCTGATTGATGATGAGACACAAAGAGTCTCTCAGTTGCATCAGCTTGAGATGTTAGATGAGAAATGTCAGATAGCCCTGACACATTTGCAAGCATATCAAAACCGTCTCTGTCACTCTTATAATAAGAAGGTCAAAGGGTGACACTTCGAAGTGGGAGATCTGGTTTTAAAGGAAAATTCCAAGAATGCACAGTCTACTGACATCATCAAAGGCAAGTTTGAACCTAATTGGGTTGGGCCTTTCATAGTAACTGCAGCATATGGCTCGGGGGCATACCAGCTTGCCACACCAGAAGGTGAACCTCTGTCTGATCCTATAAACAGCATGCATCTTCGCAAGTATTGGGCATAATTTTCTATCAACACTTCTTCAAATATGATCCTAAAAAAAATACAAAAATAAATGGAAAAAGCAAAATACAAAAAATAAATAATACAAAAAAAGAAAGAAAAAAAGAACAAAAGAGTAAAGAAAAAATGATTTGCCCTCTAGTGAAAACCTGGCAAACAGGCGCTTTGGGCAAGTACCATGGTGAAAACCTGGTAAACAGGCGCCATGTGTAATAAGATTATTGCTCCGTCATCTGTCATGACCTCTAGCTATGCTTTCTCTCGGCTGGTTTATCATGTCTATCTTCGTCTTGACCCAATGTCCTATTCCAGGCCTGCTATTGGTCAACATCATTGTCTTGCATACTCCGGTTTCTTGTATATATGTTTTGGTCCTGGTCTATGTATGTCTTTCAGATGTGCATTAGGTGCGTTCCCCTTGTCATGATCAATCACTAGAACTTTGGTATCCAAAAATGTCCTGAAAAAAACCATAAAAAATTGAAAAATGTCCTGAAAAAATCTTCAAAAAACATTTAAAAATGTCCTGAAATAATTCAAAAAAAAAATTGAAAAATATCTTGAAATAATATAAAAAAATTGAAAAATGTCCTGAAATAATTCAAAAAAAAAAAACATTGGAAAATGTCCTGAAAAAAATCCCTAAAAAAAAATCAAATAAAGTCCTAAAAAAAACGAACAAAAAAATTGTAAAAAAATTGAAAAGTAGAACAAAAAAATAAATAACCCCTCTGTGCATAGACAGCTCACTGAGCATCCCTCCAACGACTTGCAATCCAATGCTGTGCTTTAATGAAATCATGCATAAACAAATGAACTTTTTCAAGCAAACCAGACATTCAAACTGATCACAATTGTCATATCAATCGAACGTTACCATCAATATCATTTGTCCTTCTCTCTACTATCATGGGTCTTATACAAGGTGTGGTATACTCGAAACTAGACTGTGTCCTATCTTAGACGGGGTACTGCATGTCCTAAAACCAGATAGCATGATCATCCTATCAGCACTTTCAACTTTTGACAAAGAAGATCAAGATGTTTATTTGAGTTGTTGGAATTTGTGCATCTTATTTTTTTTTTCTGATTTATCTTTGGCTTTAATCATGTTCCTATGTTGCTCGATGATGTCACTGAGTGATTTAAAGTGACCGGGATGGATTATGATACTTTTCTTTTTGGTTGTGATTGTTGTTTGTCTGTGATGTGTCTGTCTTTTGCAAAAAGGGTTGCATTTCAGCTCTGGCCTTCCATGCCATGATGCTACGCATCCATTTTGCTACATTAAAATAAAGGTTCTCACCTACAAAGTGCATTATTGAAAGCAAGTTTTTCTTCATCTCTAACTGTCCTCTATCTCATTTTTCTTCTTACTAACATTTCTTCCGTCCGTTCGGATAGTCAGTTCGGTCTAGTGCTCCGATCTCCAAACATACATACTGCATCCTGCATCCATTTGGTTAGTACATTTACATTACATCGAGCATCATATCAAGCATTTTATCCATTTCATATTATAAATGCATCGAAAACACATAAAAAAACACATCCATACATCTTCCACAATCATACATCAATAGTGCATAAGTCATCCATACATGGAAAAAAACATAAGTCATAACATATTGCATCCCATCATATCGATGCATATCATATCATATGTCACAATAATATCGGAGTACAAAATTGGACTGTCTATCCTAAGTATGGTCCACAGGCTGACTACAAAATGTCAAACTACATAATGTCCACTATCTATCCTAAGGAGCATGTGCCTCTGTCACTGGGTGCTCCCTCTATCCTCCTCATCCCTGCCATGTCTCAAAGATGATGTCCCTCCTATCCCCAGTCCTGCTAATGTATCTCTATCCATGCTTGTGAGTCTATGTCGTAACATGAAGCAGTCAGGTCAGTTCTCCCACGTGATCAGTGGATACTATCGACTTTGCATCACAATTGGGGCATATTTTGTCAGTTTTAGGGTTTGCTCCTACGGGTTGCATTTCCTCATTTTCATGTCTACATTAGGGTGTTTTTCATCTATTCTGACCTATCCTACCCTTATCCCCCCTTTTTCGGATCATTCACATGTCGTTTTGGACTGAAATTGAGTTCCCAATGCACAACTACACTTGTGTCAAGGAACTTGCGCCTATGTCATGTAACCTGCGCCTGTGTCCCCCTACACAAGCGCAGAAGACCTCACACAAGCACAGGATTCGCCCTACACAAGTGCAGGATTCGCCCTACACAAGGTATTTCTCACCAGATAATAACACCTAAATGTAAAAATACATCCAGTCTTCCCAATAGAAGGCATGTGAATTCCCCTTAAGCCTATTCAAAAGAATTACAATATCCCTCACTTCTATAATAAAATGCTCCCTTGACAAGGGTATAGGTAACCTAGAACCTCCCTTCTGCATTTTAAGGAGCCAATTTCTAGCAATGACACTCTGATAAACACTTTTCTTCTTAGAGAAAAATGCATCTGAGGTTCCTATGGACGAATCTTCACACGGCTCTTTGTGAGGGATCCCAATCACAGCCATTACTATTTCTTTGTCAATCTGCACTAACATGTCTCCATTACTCGCCCTAATACACTTGTTACTAGCATCATATTTTCTCATGCATGCATACACTAATTCTGGACAAGGAGTAGCGATTGGGAAAGTAGCGGCTTCAACCAGACTGCTGTGAACTATCTTTTCTATCATGGAATTGGCCTTTGGATTCTTAGCCTTTCCTAGAAAATTCTCTAACTCATCTTGAACTAAAGCTATATCATCTAATTCTGGAAGGGTACTAATTAAGCATGATGTTCGACCCAAGTTTGGAAGAGTTGGTCTCATATTTGCTTAAAATGGCATCAATTAGACAACATTCAACCCCGAGGCAAAGAATCACACTAACCAATTTCAGAGCTAAAATAGAGGAAGGGAGGTAAGTGATTAAACTCACCTATCTTCACCATCAAACTGTGTAACCCTCGGAAAAACTGAGCTAAATTACCTTTCACGTCCTTACTCTTTGCCAATAGCAACAATAATTTTCTTACCTAAGAAGCATCATATTTAAGGATGGAAAACACTGAAAAGTACCAAAGCATGCTTCACCCTAGCTCATTTATCTGTGTAAAACTTCCCATGATTTGATATAGTTCTGACATTCTCATTAATTAAAAATCAACTCCACACAGTCGACATGCTTTCTCGTGATTTCTTTCCATAATTATAGTTTGAAAACATGAAAAACTAGGAATATTTTGTTCCTATTGCGCCGCCTTTATCTCCTAAACACCATCAGGCTGATTTGAAACAATGCTCTAAACCTTAAACTATTTCAAAATAAGTTCATTGGTTCAAAGTACAAAGACAAAAGACCAACACTTGTGGCAAGGAAGAAGGAAACAAAAGAAAATTTCAATGATGTGAAAATGAACCTTGAACCTTGAACCATTCCATGAGTGGTTCAAAGGTTCAAGTTCAAGATGACCACAAGGACTGGCATTAAAGGGACAGCCGCAATACATAAGACAAAAGACCGATTGAACCTTGAACCTTGAACCGGAAAGGTTCAAAGTTCAAGTTCAATGACTATGCTAATGAAGACTTAGAACTTAATAGACCACATTTCCTTTGAACCAGAATTTTGAACTTTATAAAGGGTTCAACAGACGAGTACAAAACTCAAATTGATGAAGACTTAAGCTTTGCAATACTTAATAAAATGATGACCCCTAATTGATAAGCTATAAGCGGATAAATAAGGGGTAACAATGGCTCTGACTGAGGACCAAGACTATGAAGGACTAGGAAGGAACTTAGAATCTCTGGTTACACATTAAAACAAAGACGAGGGCCCAAAACAGACATAGCTAAAAACAACAAAAACCAAACACAACAAAACTAACACAACAAAACTGAGTTATGTACACAAAATGCAGGGAATACCTACTTACAATTTGTAAAGGTTGAGATCCTGTCCATTATAAGATAGGGGAAGAACAGTAGCATCCATATAAGCCAACTTGAAGGAATTTGGTCCCTTTACTTCATGAATAAAAAATGGACCCCTCCACAATGACTCAAATTTTCCATGTGCTCCCTTCGGCTCCCTTCGTTTGTCCTAGAGTAGGACTTGGCCTCCTTGCATAAATTTCCTCGGCTTGGCTTTGCGATCAAAAATCTTTTTAACTCGCTACTGATGCTCTATAATGTGATCAACCAGCTTCTCCCTTTCTTCTTCTATTCTGACTAAATGCATAATTCTCTTTTCCAATGCATTTTGAAAATACGTATCTTCAATGATTGTTTGCAATTTAGAAGCTACCAATTCAAGAGGAAGTGAGAGTTGAGCCCCAACTCCATACACAAGTTCAAAAGGTGACATACCAATTGCTCATTTTGGTGAAGTCTTGTCTACCCACAAAGCTTCATATAGCCTTTTGTACCAATCTTTAGCATTTTCATTGACCAATTTCTTCATGATATTTATCATATTTTTGTTACTGGACTCTGCTTGAACATTACTCTATGGATAATAGTCAGAGGAATGCACCAAAGAAATGCCCTGATCATAAAAAAACATGGATATTTCAGTGGAGGAAAAATTTATAGCATTATTAGTCACTATCTTCAATGGTACCCCAAAGCGAACCACAATATTTTCCTTTATGAAATCACATACTACTTCTGAGGTTGTTCTCCTAACAGGTACTACTTCTACCCACTTAGTAAAATAGTCTGTGGCCGTGAGAATATGTGTATGTCCAACTCTAGAGGGGGGTGTCAATGGACCAATGAAATCTAATCCCCACTGCTTGAAAGGTTCTTCCACGACTACTAGTCTGAGAGGTAAAGCAACTAGTTACAGTTTTCCTATAAAGAATTTACATTTGTCACACTTCGCAACCCAGGTATATGCATCTTTAAACATGCTAAGCCAATAATAGCAGTTCCTTAATATCTTGTAAGCAGTGACTATAGAAGAGAAATGTCCACCACAAGCATCATCATGAAATGATTTCAACAAGGCCTCACGCTGTGCTTTATCCACACACCTTAAGAAAGTTCCATCTAAACCTTTCTTATATAATATGTCATCAAAAATAACATACTTAGCTTCTTTTAACTTTAAGTTTCTTTTCTCTCTGGGAGACAAATGTGTAGGACATTCTCCATATGTTAGATAAAAGGATACATATGTAAACCATTCATCCTGTAGGCTAACAAACAGAGCTAATGGCAAACTTTCTTCTTCTTCTTTATTTTCTGCCATTAGGTGACATAATCCCTGTCCATGAACTAACTTTATCGGCCTGATATCCAAGTCAAATTCTTCAACCTTTGAAACCCAAGTTGCTCTATTATTCATTCCCACTTCTTGCTGAGTCAAGATACTTTTAACAGTAGAATTTGGCACAAAAACAATTGAAGGAGAATGCAATATAATACCTGAAATGCTTAATAGCTTTAATAACTGTGAAAGCCTTCTTCTCATTCAGGGAATAGTTTAATTCATGCTTTTTAAGCAGGGTGCTCATAAATGCAATAGGAAACTCTTCATCGAGTTCATTCTTTTATAGGAGAATACCAGACATGGTATGTTCTGAGGCATAATAGTAAATGATAAAGTTTTTCTTGAAATCAGGATTAATTAATGTTGGAGCATGAGGAATGGCCTTTTTAACCTCTTCAAAAGCTTTCTTTGCTTCCTCCTTCCATTTAAAGATCTGTTTTTCACTCATCATTCCTACAATATGTTTAGTGATTTCAGCAAAATCTGGCACAAATCTCCTAAGAAAGCTTACTTGACCAAAGAACGATTTGACACCACTCCTATCCGATGGCAAACTTAGTTGTTGGATAGCTCTAACACGATCAGGATCAATCTTGATACCATCTTGTGAAACTATATGTCCTAAAAGCTTTCCTTCAGTAACATAGAAAACTGATTTCTTTGGGTTAAGAGAAATACCATGATCTTGACATCTTCGCAACACAGTTTCTAAATCCTTGAAATGATCTTTCCTTTTCTTAGAAAAGACTGTCAAATCATCTAGATACACAACAATGATCTTACCAATCAGGTGACCAAATGAAAGGATCATTGCTCTTTGGAAAGTGGCTCCAGCGTTTATCAGACCGAAAGGCATGCAATTATAGGCAAAAGTTCCCCATGGTGTTGTAAAGGTCGTTTTGTGTTGATCTTCTTTTGCCACACTTACCTGATTATATCCAAAGAAATCATCAAGCATTGACATCATTTCAGATCTGGAAAAAGCTTGGAGAATGTGATCCATCACTGGTAAAGGATAATTGTCTTTCAAGCTAGTTTGATTTAGATTCTGAAAATCAACACAAATTCTTATTTCTTCATTTTTCTTATGAACCGGAACAATATTAGCCACCCATGTGGAATGATGGATTGGATAGATAATCCTTGCCCAAAGCATTTTATCTATTTCTCTGAAAATAGCATCTGCAACTTTGGGGTTATAATTCCTTAGTTTTTGTCTGAAAGGTGTCACTCCTAGTTTAAGGGGAATATGATGTTGAAATTTGCCATTTCTGAAATCTTTCAAATCTTCATAAGACCAGCCAAAAACATCAAGAAACATTCGCAACAATTCAACAAACAAATACCTTTCTTTAGGAGTGCAACATTTACCCAAATTGACCATTTTTGGATTATTTTCATCACCAATATTAATTTTCTCATATTCACCTGATGTATAAACATTTTGGGAATCAGTTCTTTTCACACACTTGTCATTGTGGTCAAACAGGCTCTCTAAGGTTACTAACCCTTTTGGAATTCAATTCCCTTTAAGCTGAACCACTCCCTCTTTGAAGCTTCCCTTCTCATCTGGACAAAACTCATTGCATTGATTTTCAAAACCTTAAAATAAGATGAAGAAAACATTGCAGCATTTTGTAAGAACTTATCAATATGTTTATCATCTTCAAACACTTGCCAGAAATCTGAATTATCAGGAACATTAGGATGATATATTACTTCAATTCTGTAAACATTGGTACCAAAATCTGGACGTGGAAGTAATAAAGATGCTGATACTACCAAATAATCTGCACGGGAATTTTGACTCTTGGGAATAGCTTCTATTGAAAATGCATCAAAATACTCAATTTCATCCCAGACTCTATTTCTATAATGTTTAAGCCTCTCATTTTTCACAGAATAAAGGCTACGAACTTGATTTACAATCAATTCTGCATCACCCTTAGCGCACAATAGTTTAATTCCTCTTTTCTTGGCTTGTTCAATTCCTAGCAATAATGCTTCATATTCTGCAGTGTTATTCATATTTTTAAACTCTAGTTTAAATGAGAAAGGAATCTTCTCACCCTATGGAGAAATAAGTACCACTCCAGTGCTAGACCCAATAGATGCACAGCTTCCATCAAATTCCATTGTCCATAACTCTACAGCGTGATCAACCATGTCTTCTGACGTACCCTTTTTATCATCAAAGAAAAGAAAATAATTACCAAATTCACATTCCTAATACAATATTTGTGACTTTGGATCATCAGAAGGAAAAACTGTATATTTGGATTTTGGTTCAGGTATGAGATTAATCTTCTGTTTACCTACCAGAATCACCGCTTTAGACCAGTCCATTTTAATTTCACCACCTAAATCCTTACAAAAGGTTCTGCTTAAGGGCATTCCATAACTTGCGGGAATATCAGCAACTAATATAGTTAGTTTTACTCTTTTATTCGGATGAACTTCCAGAGAAACTTGAGCATCTTTAATCTGACCAAGCAAGGACACCTATTTTGAATCCATTCAATAACACTTCCCAGAGGTTCTAGTGAGTGGGAGGCCTAATGCTTTGGAAACTGCAGAAGGCATTATATTATCAGAGGCTCCTGAGTCAATGATGCAATTATTGAGCTTATATCCATTGATAAATAAAGACACATAAAATAGCTTAGTTTTTGGATCAGATGTGTGCAATGATTCAACTAGTTCATCAACAGATGTCTTAGATGTAGAAGCAGTAGACAATTCCACAGTCTTAACTTCCTTGTTATATTGTGAGGATTCAAGATTTATCAATGGTAAACTTGAGGGCTTCAATTGAGAATTTCCTTCCCACACATACTTAATTAGCTTTTCTAATTCTTTAGGATTTAACTTAAGGTATTCAGCAGGCGAGATTTGAATCCTTGATGATTTACAAAACTCCAGGATATCAAAAGAAGTATCAAACTTAGAACGCTTGAACATTTGAACTTCTTGAACCTTTGAACCATTCTCATAATTTTGGTTCATGATTTCTTTACTCTTAGTTAAAGTTTCAGGAGAAGTAGGGGTACTTGTATATTTAAAAGGATGCTGACTCCTAGTAAGAATGACACAAGAGGGATCTTCAAGGGTCACCAATATATCACCTCCTTTATCTGAATCTGATTCATATTCAAGGAAGTGTATTCCAAAGTCGCCAGGCTACCCATGAACTTCTCCTTCTGAACCAAGTTCACTTATGACTTCTCCTATACTAAGCATCTGTGCATGTCGTACCATTTCAGGGCATGAACTACCATCATGATCATCTGTTAATTGAAAAACACACATGTTTCCTCTATGTGGTGGTGGTTCAATGGCTAGTCTTTGTTGAACTGGAGGAAGTTGTAGAGTTTTATTCCCAAACCCTATAGGTTGATTATTAATTCTTCTTGGAACATCTTGATAAGGCTGAGGATAGGAAGTACTAGTGTTAGGTAGCTACCTTTTGAGAGAAATTACATCATTCATCAGTCTCTGGATTATAGGGTCAGATGAAGTTGTGGAAGTTGATGACTGTGAAGTAGCAACTTGAATTTCTCTCTTCCACTTACCCGCATTAATTAAATCATCCTCTAAGTCTACTGCAAAAGTTTTGGTAGTGGCTAAATCTTGCACTCTTTGCCTACAAATAAAGAAAATTATTTTTGTAGGCATTGCATTAATAAAGAAACACTTCAAATTATCATCAGAAGGCCTTTGATTAGCTAGAATCTTATGAACAATTTTATCAAATTTCACCACAAAATCCCTCATTGTTTCAGGAATCTCTTTTTTTAATTGGGCTAACTGGGCTACAAGGGAATGCTCATCTTCTGCCACTTTGAACCTAGCCTCAAACCTAGTTTTCAAATCTTGCCAATTTGTTATTATACCATCTGGCAAATGATAAAACCAATCAGCTGCTCCATCAGTTAATGTCTCTACAAACAACCTTATTGCTACATCTTCATGTTGAATAGCTAAAACCCCACATGCAACATTAAATCCATTTAAATGTTCATCAACTATCACTTTTCCATCACCATTGAACCTAGGTAAGTGTTCTCTAGACCCTTTAGGCAAAGAATGTAGATTAGCACCAAGAGCAAGTGGTCCTAGAGTTGGACCCCATGGATTATTCCCAGCCATGGGAAGTACAATATTCAAAGGAGTAGGATTAATTATAGAAGGAAGGGTAACACCATGCAAGGTTAAGGCGTGACAAACAGAAGTTTGGAGAAAAACAGGGGAAGAATTAGGGGGTCTACTTCTTGCTCTTCTTCTGGTGCAAAAGGGGGGAAAAAGTTCAAATTTCGCAAGTCTTGAAAAACTGGATCAAATATCCTTTCACGCCTTTGGGACCTAGTGTACATTCTTGGCTCCAGTGTGCTCATGATTCACAAGTTCAAGCAAACTAAAAACAGATCACTTATATTGCTTATGGCTATGTAACTAGTCTTATTATTCGACTCCCCAATAGTGTCGCCAAAAAAATTTGTTAGTTAACAGATTGGATTTCCCAAAATTTATTAACAAATACTCATGTTCGCCTAGTAGGAAACCAATGAAAACCAACAATTGGGTAAATAATGTTAATTTACCCTCTACATAAGGGTACAACTCCCCATATGATATTCAATGAATTTTGACCAAATTTTATCATATAATTCACTTTTAACAAGAAAGCAAAGAAAGGCTTTAACATTCACTTGTCAACATAAAATGAATGCCTCACAATGATTATCGGAATGCATAACAAAACATTAAACTTCAAATTACGGTTAACCTATATAAAGTGATCAAAATATTTGAGCTCTAATTGATACTCGCTCATGCCTCATAGGACAAGGGGAATCAAAATATTCAAATGCTTTTAGCTAATTTCATTCATCAGATTGATTCACAGACTTGATATTTGATAAAAATTAGAGAAAGGAATCCAATACATGAACATATAAATATCCCAACAGAAATCTTTTATATATTTAAACTCACAGGTTTCAAAAGTTGTATCAGACATTCCATTCCATTCAAAGATAGAGTATTTCACTGAAATTAACAAGTAAAACAGTCTGCTATCTCAATTTTTACAAAATTTCATGGATCCCTGCCAAAAGATCCATTACTAATATTTATAGCCACCAGGCTAACCTTATAGCTAAATACAAAGCTTCAAGAAACAACCGTTCGTAACTAAAATTAACTAAAATGGCCAAGAGCCGTAAACAGAGCTATAATTGAAAAACAGGAAATGTTTCTTGATTTGTCTTATTGGTGTGTTGTGCCACATATATTTCACCACTCCATATGAGTTGCTGAAAAGTTGTGAACAACTTGATAAAGTGGGAGCCCAATGTGCAAGATGTGTTTCTTCCAAACCTCTTTGTCCATACTCACTTGCATAACTTTAGTTTTGTGCATTTCCAAGTGATCAAAATAGACAACCAACATAGATTCAATTCTGGCAACTCTGGAGAAGTCATCTTTGGTTAAATATTTTGATTCTTTAACTAGGTTCATCTTTCCTTTGAAATTCTCCACCATATCCACTGTTTGCTCGATAGTTTGTTTGTCTTCCTTGAGAAGCTGTACATCAATGCACTTCAAATCTTTCTACATTATAGCAATGAGTTCTTTCAATTCTTTCAACAGCTTAATGGATTCTTCATGGCCTTGCTTGATGATTGAATTTCTCCATTCAATATTTTCTTTTGCCCCATACAATATCTTGTCATCCAAATCTTTTACTGCCTTTTCAGTGAGAAACTTCATGACACCATATTTTTGCACATCTTTCATTTGAATCAACACTGCTGCCCATTTGTTCCTTTCCTTTTCCCATGTTGTCACCTTTGTTTCAAGCTCTTGAGTTACAGTTACAACATCCTCATATACCTTGATCAGTTTAGCAATATACCCTGCTCCCTGTTGAATTATGGATTTGAGCCACTCATTGAAGGTTTCCAACATCATACGATTCCTCTGAACCTTATCCAATAAATTTTGGTTCATTGGAAATTTAGGATCAAAACACAGAGAAATTTTTGATAAGGGTTGCGAACTGGGATGATGTATGGCATTGATGTATTCTACCATCTGTTTAACAACTTGTTTCAGTTCCCACTTGTCCTTCTCATCCTTCCATGTTCTAGATAACATCCTTTTAGTGGAAGACTCTAAATGTTTTGCATCAGCAGCCCTAGAAGCAATTCCTAAATCAATCTTTTCAATGGAAAAGTCCTTCTCAGTAGCATTTTTTGGATCTTTGTTTGAAATTGGCTTAGCCATTTCAGTTACCCAATGCTTTGTATTCTCATCCACCTCCAACATGGCCTCTGCTTTTGGCCTCTTAGACTTAGACATTTTTTTGAGGCATCTACTCACCATATCTTCTATTGGAACGTTGATAGGAACCACATTTCATTTCCTGCTGATTGAGGCTCCCAACCATTTGGAAACATTTGGAGATTCCTTTGCTGGCAACGTCTGATACTCTGATGAATCCATGATAGCCAAAGTGGTCACCTGATTGGGATTATTCTCAGGTTGTTCTTTTTGTTTGTCTGCATCTTGAGTTGCCAGGATATCTGCTACTGGTTCACCCATAATTACTTGTGCTTCTTCACTATCAAGAATTATGATAGCTTCTTCTCTTGTATGTTCTTTACTTTTCTTCTTACCTCTGGAATGGGTGACTCGAACTGATGAGGAGCCAAATAGTGATTCCTTGAACCTCTTAGTTTGAACCTTCTCACTCTTCGTATCAGTAGCACAAACTATGTCAGAGGAAGAAATGAGTGTTTGTGCAGTAGTATGAGGTTGCTCAACTAATTTCTCAACTAAGGTAGTGGTCAGTTTCATTCCAAATTTATGGTTTCTTAACCACTTTTTTGTTCTCCTTATAAAATAAAAGGTTTTGGATTGGATATTTTCTTCTTCTCTCCTATCCCAGTCAATTTCAGGAATAGGTTGCTTATGAATTCTTTTATTGAACTCCAAGTCCAATACATCTTCACCTTCCTCTTCATGTACTCCTACTATGTTCATTGATAATTTCATAGTAATAATTTGCCATAAAGTGAACCTTGACCTTAATCTTCTTCAGACTTCAAATTCATCATAGCAATCTTCCCAGTAGTCTTCTAGCTAGGGTATATGTGAAAAGTTCACATCAACATTCAGATATTTTATTGCATATCCTTTACTGTCAAACCCCAGCTGAGCAACATAAGGCTGTAGATTCATTTTCTTGAGTTCCACTTCTAAATTCAATGCATCAGAGATAGTTTTGCAGCTATAATATCCAAGTTCAATTGGGAAAATTGCTCCAGACTCACTTTTCATTCCTAATTTCTTATCAACATGAGCTAACTATCAGTAGACTTCCAGGAGTACATAACTATCAAGAGTATATCTAGGCAATTTGAAAGGTTCATCTTCAAAGCCTCCAATTCTAATATAAGTGAACCTAGGAAATTGAATAAAACAACTCCCATAAGTACTAATCAATTTTAATGCTTCAGATGACATTCTCTTATTCATATTTCCCTGCAGTTCAAAAGTTAATCTTCCTAGAAAGACATCATTCCATCTCAAGAAGTTTTCTGTATACCTCTGTCTCTACAAGTGTGGGTAGAACTCATAGACTTTCATTCCATCAACCCAAGGTTCTTGATATAATCTTGGCTATTCTCTGATGTAGGATAAAATATAAAACAGGTAGGAAGACATATGAAAACTGGCTGTTCCAACAAAATTACTCAAACCTTCATGCAATCTCTCTAAAATTACTTGCACCCAATCAAGGTATTTCTCGCCAGATAATAACACCTGAATGAAAAAATACATCTAGTCTTCCCCATAGAAGGCATGTGAATTCCCCTTAAGCCTGTTCAAAAGAGTTACAATATCCCTCACTTCTGTAATAAAATGCTCCCTTGTCAAGGGTTTAGGTAACCTAGAACCTCCTTTCTGCATTTTAAGGAGCGAATTTCTAGCAATGACACTCTGATAAACACTTTTCATCTCAGAGAAAAATGTATATGAGGTTCCTATGGACCAACCTTCGTACGGCTCTTTGTGAGGGATCCCAATCACAACCATTACTATTTCTTTGTCAATCCACACTAACATGTCTCCATTACTAGCCCTAATACACCTATTACTAGCATCATATTTGCTCATGCATGCATACACTAATTCTGGACAAGGAGCAGCGATTGGGAAAGTAGCGGCTTCAACCAGACCACTGTGAACTATCTTTTCCATCATGGAATTGGACTCTGGATTCTTAGCCCTTCCTAGAAAATTCTCTAACTCATCCTGAACTAAAGCTGTATCATCTAATTCTGGAAGGGTACTAATTAAGCATGATGTTTGACCCAAGTTCGGAAGAGTTGGTCTCATGTTTGCTTAAAATGGCATCAATCAGACAACATTCAACCCTAAGGCAAAGAATCACACTAACCAATTTCAGAGCTAAAATAGAGTAGGGGAGGTAAGTGATTAAACTCACCTATCTTCACCATCAAACTATGTAACCCTCTGAAAAACTAAGCTAAATTACCTTCTGCGTCATTACTCTTCGCCAGCAGCAACAATAATTTTCGTACCTGAGAAGCATCATATTTAAGGATGGAAAACACTGAAAAGTAACAAAGCATGCTTCGCCCCAGCTCATTTATCCGTGTAAAAGTTCCCATGATTTGATATAGTTTTGACATGCTCATTAATTAAAAATCAATTCCACATAGTCGACATGCTTTCTCATGATTGCTTTCCATAATTATAGTTTGAAAACATGGAAAACTAGGAATATTCTATTCCCATCGTGCTGCCTTTATCTTCTAAACACCATCGGGCTGATTTGAAACAACGCTCTGAACCTTGAAATATTGCAAAAGAAGTTCATTGGTTCAAAGTACAAAGACAAAAGATCAACACTTGCGGCAAGGAAGAAGGAAACAAAAGAAAATTTCAATGATGTGAAAATGAACCTTGAACCTTGAACCATTCCAAGAGTGGTTCAACGATTCAAGTTCAAGACAACCACAAGGACTAGCGTTAAAGGGACAGCCACAATACATAAGACAAAAGACCGATTGAACCTTGAACCTTGAACCGGAAAGGTTCAAAGTTCAAGTTCAACGACTATGCTAATGAAGACTTAGAATGTAATAGACCACATTTCCTTTGAACCAGAATTTTGAACTTTATAAAGGGTTCAACAGATGAGTACAAAACTCAAATTGATGAAGACTTAATCTTTGCAATACTTAATAAAATGATGACCCCTAATTGATAAGCTATAAGCGAATAACTAAGGGGTAACATATTTGTCAAGATCAAATTTATACCATTGCTGAATATCTTGCTATCTTTTATTTCCTCTTGTGTTCTCTGCACTGTACCATTGAGTATGTGCATTTTCTCTTCTAGTGTCTTCAGTCTGGGAACCAGAGCCTCAGATATTTCTTTTCTCAAGGAAATAAGGTATTCTAATCTTGGACTAAGTCTGCATTTCAAGTCCTTTGCCTTATCCTTTATTCCTTATTTGTTATTCTCTAGTTTCTTGATTTTCTCTTCTTTCTTTGCAATTTTCTTCTCTAACTCCAAAAATGAATCTGATGCTCCTATCAGATTGTCAGCAATATTGTTTATCTTCTCTTGTGCTTTGTTGATCTCCTTGTTAAGATCCTCTATTAATATATTCATTTTGCAAGTGTCCCTGTACAGTTTCTTGAAGTCATCAATTATTTCTCCAAGTTCCAGTAAAAGGGTATCCATTTCTTCCTTGTTCTTCTTCACAATATCCTCAAAGAATTTCTGTTTTTCTTTTATCATTCTTTCTTTAAATGTATCCTCATTTATTTGATCAATAGTCAGTTGGTTGTCGGTGATGAACTTAGACAATGTGTCTAGTTGTCCTAAAGAATATTTATTCTCAACACTGCACTTTGGTGCTATCAATTTAAGAATTGGTATTGTATCATCAATAGCCTTATAGGCTTGTGCATTGCATTCCATGATCTTCTTTATTGGATCTAACAGGACCTCTATTACATTAGTAGGTCTGAATTCTACCATACCTATACCAGATGTTTGTCCAATAGTCTTTACAATAGCCATGCTATCGGTTGTGGTAATTACCTTGCTTGATTCAACCTCTGGTAGGTCTGTCTGTGTTTGTATTTCTACAAACAAAGGTTTATGTTTTTCAGTTTGGGCTAGTGGCACTGTCTCTATCTGAACCTGTGCTTCAACCTGTACCTATTTTGGTTTCTCTATCTATGTCTCAGAGGGTTTGTCTGATCTTTTAACTGCCGATTTCAAAGATGTAATCTCTATTTGTATCTCAGAACTCTCTTTTTCTGGTTCTTCAGATGGTTTTTCTATTGTATCTACTAGTTTCTCTGTGGTATCCTATGTCAGTTGCTCTGCCTGTGAAGGTTTTTCTATGTTCAACTCAACCTCTACAGTCAGTGACTTAGTAGTCACATTTTTCTCCTTATTGTCAGTGGTTTCTCTATCAACCACAACATTAACTTCCTGAGTGTCTACATTTACTGTATACAAAATCTCAGAATCAAGATTTGTATCTTCTATCAGAGTATTCATACTCTTTATGGCTGGTTGTCTGCCAGTAGTGTCTGTCGGTGGAGTATCTGAAAGAGGTGGGGGCATATTATCAGTTATTTTTAGGCTTGGTGGTCCACCTACCTTACCTTTCCCCTTATCTTTGTCCTTTTGATATACTTTGATAGTTTTAGGCCTAAGTAGTTCTTCCTCTTTTTATTTTTCCACAAAGAATATATCCTATCCATCTAATGTTTCCTTAGATACTTCATTTACTCTGCTAGCCATTAGTGCTACATGTCAGTGAGCAGTAGAAAATACTATCCAGTTAGCCTCACTGATTAATTTGTCTATTTCATTAGGTGAGTTAATTGGATGCACTGCGGGTAATTTTTCAATCTTAATCTTTTTATCCAGTTCAACAATGGCTAATCTTCTAGCTTCAAGTCTCCTATATAGATCATTTGGAATTTCATCAACAATTTGCATCAAAAATTTCTTGTATATATCTAAGTGTAGAATTACACTATTCT
The DNA here is from genome assembly GCF_030272615.1 of Cryptomeria japonica. Taxonomy (NCBI): domain Eukaryota; kingdom Viridiplantae; phylum Streptophyta; class Pinopsida; order Cupressales; family Cupressaceae; genus Cryptomeria; species Cryptomeria japonica. Next base: position 916,874,648 of record NC_081407.1, read on the forward strand.
CTATCCTTTCCTTATCATTTGCTAATAGTGTATTGTATATTTTGTTTTTTTTCTTCAGCTTACCATCCTCTGTAATTTCGCTAAGAAGTTTGTCTAGAGGAGTAATTGTCTATTTCACTTTCTTCTTCTTAGGAGTCATTTTCTTCACCAGAGGCCTTACTTCCTGTTGCTTTTATCTTGTCCTTTTAGGTGTAGGAGAGGGTGCCGGTGAGGGTTTTCTTTTCCTTTCAACCCTTTTAAATACTGCCGGTAGATCACTCTAAGAAGAAGTTCCAACCGGTGAAAGATGAGTTTCCGGTTGAGGTGCTTCCAACTCACTTTCACTTGTACCAATTTGTCTCAGAACATCTTCCTTGATTGCCTTTGCCTATCGAGTTCCTTTTCTTATAATTGCTTCAACCTTCTTAACCCTTTTTCTAGATTGAATTTAACTCGCTATTGTTTCAAAACTACCAAACACTTTTTCTTCCGGTTCCTTTGGAGCTTCAAGGAGGGCTTTTGCATAAGTTTCTATGATGTTGTGATCTATTTCATAGCCCATTTCAGTTACCCAAATAGTTCTAGGGATAACTACCTCCATCCAGATTTCATCTTTCTTGATCACAAAATAGATTTCTTTTTGATACTTATCCACAATAGCTTGTGACAATCTTACTCTAGTCTTCATTCGAGCCTTAAATGCTTGAAAATACTCATTTAGGTTTTTCTCTCAGTTCTCTCCCATATTGTTCAATAGATCTGATAGTTGTTTTCCTACCGGTATGTCAAAACCAAAATCTCTAGCACCAATACAGACCACTTGTTTGGTTATGTACAATATCAAACAAACAAGTAAGTTTCCAATTCTGAATGTTCCTTTCTTATCTCTTTTGATCTTAACCAAATTGTCTATCAACTCATCTTTAAGCCATTCACATATATCTATCCTTGCATTATCATTGACCATATCATAGGCACTCTTGATACATAGGCTAGAAATTGAGTTTAACCTATTTGCATGTGTAGCCTTATAACCTAAGATCATATTGATAAATTTGACATTTATATCCTTCACATCGTTTACCCTTAGAGATCTCTTATCAAATGTTGCACCAGCTAGGTTTGTCATTGTGTTATTTGAGACCTTCTTTGTTTTGTCAAGTCTGTTACCAGTGGAAGGTAACCCTATTACAACTTTTATAGCTTCTTTTGTGATTTTAAAATTTCACCATGTACTCTGCTTAACACAATCCTTATGATATCCCTGGGAAAATCCAGAATACTAAGGATTTCAGTAAAACCTAGGGTTTCTATTATCTTATGTTTTGGCTTGACATTTCTAGACTTATCACAAATCATGGTTTTAAACATGTTCTTAATCCCATCCTTCTTATACTATACTATCTTAGGGTTTCTATTATCTTATACTACTCCTATAGGGATTTGAGAGAATGCACCTATGTTATCATCTTTCTTCGCAATTTTGGGAACTAGCTAGAATACGGGTCTAGGGCGCTTAACAACTTCAACAACAGTAGAGTTTGCAATAAATTCAGGAGTGGATGAAGATGTCATAGCTAGAAATACCTCAATCTGCCTTAGGGATGAATGCTTTGATGGATTGCTTCACTTATTTGCTTAGAATGACTTCTCTTGGGAATTTTTGCACTCCCAAAGATTTGAATGCTCGGTGAATGAAAATGGAGCCAAAACAATTTCTTTATAATGTTATTTTCACCAACTACCACATTTAATGCTTGCCGGTTAAGTTACAACTTAACTCATCTACCGGTATAGAAGTAATTTCAACTTCTTACCATCAACCGAGGGAATAGTAGCATGTATTTTTTTTAATTTTGTTGCTAAACCCCCAAAAGATTTTCTTCAGTTAGATGAAGATTCTCCTGTCGGTGGAGTGTTAGTCTATTCTGCCAGTGGAGGAGTATTCCCATCAACATTCTGATCTGACTTTCTAATCCACTGCTTTGAGAATTCTTGCTTTACCTCTTCAACCTTTTCTTTACCTTTCAAACTAGGACGTTTGTTATTTGCTGGTGATGCCTTACTTCTACAAAATTTAGCAATATGTCCAATCTTGCTACAAGCATAATAGGTCAAATTGTTTTTCTAAACAACTTTCCCATATCCTATGCTGGTTTGTGTTCTACATTGATTAGATAAGTGTCCAAATCTTCCACAAACATAACATCTTACATTCATTCTACATTTTTTGAATTATGACCAACTTTGTTGCATTTAGAACATTGACCAGTGGGTGTATTAGTGTTCTAATAGTTTCTAGATCTACACTGATTTGCTCTATGACCATACTTGTTACAGTTAAAACATTTCCCATTAAATTTGTAAGCAGTAGGTTATCTTAGTAGTTTTCTATGATCATGATTATTTGTAGTATCAGAGCTTTCACCAACTTCAAAGACAAGGCCATTTGTATCACCATTAGGTTTTTGATTCTTCAGCATGTCACCAAGTTCTTCTGAACTTTTCTTGAATTTCTCCTTGTGTCGATTTGCAACAGTCAGTTCATTTTCCAAGATTCCTTTTTGTCTCATGTGTTCAGTTCTATCATTTTGTGTGTGCATTAGATCTGTCTTCAACATATCATTTTCATGACTGAGTCTTGTGTTTTCATTTCTAGCATCATTTAGTCTTCTAACCAAGTCTTCTTCATTCTTCTTTATGTCTTCAATTTCATTACAAAATCTCATAGTCATATCCTACATCTCATTCTTTGTTGTACTGATTTCTTATCTTAGCTTGTTTACCAGATCACTAAGTTTTCATTTTCATCATTCTCATTTTGCATCTTTTCACAAAGTTCTCTTCTCTTGTTTCTTGCAATAGTAATATTTTCTTGAAGTGCTTGAATAATATCCTGAGCAGCCTTCAGATCATCTTCAAGTTTGATATTCTTCACCTTTTCTGCATCATAGTCTATAAGAGTTGTTTCCAATTGCTTTCTCAAGTTTTCCATCTCTACTGGTGACAAGATCTTCCTCAAGCTATTAGGATTTTGAAAATAGAGGACCAGGCTCTGATACCAATTGTTAGGATTCCCAAAGATACTGAGAGGGGGGGGTGAATTAGTATCTAATCGGTATATAAATTTATTTGACTTAAAACATGAAAAGCATAACAAAACTATGTATCGGTAAACAAGAAATAATGCAATAACTAAGAATAATAACAACAACATGAGAAGCACACCATAACATAGTATTTTAATGAGGAAACCCGGTGTGGGAAAAACCTCGGTGGGATTTGTGACCCACAATATTTGCTTACTGGCTAATAAGGGAATATTACTCTTACATTAGGGGCCTACACATGTAGGAACTAGAGCTCATTGCTCAAATACAAAAGAAGTCACACTGTCTTACAAAAATGGATTATACTAATCCAATGTCTTTATTGCTTTAGATCAGCATCTGCTATGCTAGATTCAGTACCGGTTTAAGCTCTGCTACAACATAAACCTTTAACCAATATTTCACATATTAGGTCTGCATAATTTCACCTAGCACCTTATTACAAAATGATCTACAATGATCTCATACATATATGAGCCATATTACAACTCACCATGTCGGCATACAATGATTTTACAGTTAATTAAAAAATACATTTTAAACAAAATTGAAGTTGGCCAAGGTGCCAGTATCCTTCCTTTCACTGTCGGTGTTCTGTATGCCGATGTAGAGTCAGTCTGTCAGTGCCGGTGCTGATATCTTTGTCTTGCTAGTGTCATATGATTTCAAGGTTGCCATCAATGACAAAACCTTTAATCACCTACAATTTCTCATTAGAGTGTGCATTTGCCAACAATATTAATATATTAATTAATAATTTACATATGTAGGGTAAAAAGAATCTTTTACAAAGATTTAGGTCTTAAAGTCTTAAGGGTTTTAGAGCCACCCCATGATTGAGTCATCATATATGCAAAAGTTTATTTCCCTTAAAAAAGATTAAGTGAAGTAAAGGGTTTTCAAACCGTAAAATTATCCATTTGAACATTTCCTTTCAAGAAGCTTCACGAGAAGCTTGGCTTCCATGCTTTGAGAACTAGTGGTTTTACTAGTTTTTGGGGCTCGAACAGGTTCCAAGGTTAGAGTTTGTTGGAGTTAATAACAGTCATTGGCTCCTCTTTGATAGGTGCCCTACGTATTGTAGCTTTTAGTGATATGTTTTGTTGTTCATGGAATGATTTTTGATTTCCTTTGTGCTTTTATGATAATATGAGTGTGAAAATGGCATGGCATGCATATAGATTTTTTTTTTTTTGATTTTCGAGTTTCTTATGAAAGAACCAATCCTTCTCTATTTGATTCTCCTTCAAAACCTAAAGTGAATTTGGGATTTTTAGCTCAAAGTGGTATTCTATTTCTTTTTTTTACCTCTAATTAGCACATTTAGAGGCCACTTCATGGCCGACACACTAAATATTTGACATTTCCCTATATAAATAACCGATAAGGGTTACAACTTGATTCCATTTATGTCATTTCTTAGTGTGATACACTCTCCTTCGAACCCTAAAGAGCATTTGGGATGTTTAGCTCAAAGTGGTATTCTATTTCTTTTTTTTTACCTTTGATTAGCACATTTAGAGGCCACTTCATGGCTGAAGCACTAAATATTTGGCATTTCCCTATATTAAAAACCGATAAGGGTTACAACTTGATTCCATTTATGTCATTTCTTTATGTGATACATGAGCGAAACCCTTGAAGGAAAATAAAAGGTTCAAATTTTATTTTTGTTTTGCTCAAAAAGCCTAAGGCTGAACCTCATGGGAAAAAGTTATAATTATGAGATATTGTGTTTGAAAAACCCCAAAATGTATATCAGCTATGATCATTCTATGAAATTCTTACATGGCTATAGTCACCTTTCATTTTTGATGATTGTACTTCTCACAAAAATTATTTGACTTAAAAGAAAGAATAACACAAAAAATACAACATCTAACTTGCACCTTGCCACTGTCTCATCGGATTTTGACATTAATCTGAAAATAATTGCAAATAGAAAATCTTTATTCTACCATAGATGCCTGAAGCTCACTATAACATATATATATATGCAAATGTAAACTATTGTTTTAACTTTATTGTTCTTAATGTATGCATATTTGAATATTGTATATGTTGCACTTTTGTCTTTCCTGTCACATTTTGGATAGTGATATTCTTTTATTACACTTTCTGTCATATTTTTGACAATGATATGTTGTATTGTTGTTACCACTTGCATGACGACATTAGTGGTATTTGGGCATGGGCTATCACTTCTTCAATGTTGCACACATTGTCGTTGAATTCTCAGTCTTGTACTTGTTATCAGTGTAACTTATATTCTCTTGTAGCTATGCATTTTCTGTGTTTTCCTATCACATCTTGATAGTGACATGCATACTAAAATTCATTGCATCATATCTGTTTGTAGTTGTTTAGTGCTACATTTCTATTCCTCCTGTCACATTTTTTACAGTGATTTTCTTATATTACACTCCTTGTCTTTTAGATTAGATCACTTATGTCACCCTGCGAATGGTGACTTGCACGATGGGCTCAACCCTTGTGGTAGCCCATTTTATCCCACATGCAAAATTCATAAATCAACATCAAGACTTTTCCTATGCCTGCACAGTGAACAAACATATTAGCAAAAACATGATGAAGCTGAAAGCTTCAATGAACTTGAACTCCTTTTTTTTTTTCCTTCTGATCTTGGTGACTAAACACTTAATGGATGACTCTAATGATTGTATCTAATATGTCTAATTGTGATATAGAAGTGTAGATTGCATTTGTTTCATCATTGCTTGGAGTTTTTCTCTAACCTTTCTCTTTTATTCATTTTTATAGGACTAGGAGAACCTGGAGCTTCCTTCTTAGAGATGTTCAACCATAGCTAGAGGAAGATATAAGTTCAAATATCATCGTGTAGCCAATGATGGAACACTTCCCTTTTGTCCTTTTCATTACAATTAGATATACCATTTACATTTATCAAATGTATTCTTTACTTGTTTCATAAATCATGAATCAAATGAGTCTAATACCACGGCTTGTGTGGGACTCTAATTTTTACATTATGAATACATATATAGAATTTATGCAAATGTAGAATATTCCTTTGTTTTAGGTATTTGCACAAAAACTGAAAAATGATAATTGTAATCAAATTTAGATTAATGATGTTCAATAGAACATTTGTGTACCTTTTCAATATGAATGAATGCAATTCAGCTCTACCTGTTTGAGTCATGATGAAAATAGACAACAGTTCCCTTAGCCCTTTGGCATCTATTGTAACCTTCAACAAAATTTTTGACATGAGACATATGATTGTAACTTTGACCAAAAGTAAAATCTCTTCACCTGTTCAATTATTTTATCAAGCCCAAAGTGACCCCCAAAAATACCACAATGCTTTTCTTTTATAATTTTCTCCCTCATGGAGCATCCAGGGACACACAACTAGCTCCTTTTGAACAACAACCCCTGCTATATAAAAATCTCACAAAAATTAGAATGATACGAGTCTGAAAATTGAGTACAAACCTCATATATCTCCTTGAAATATTCATCGTCCTTGTACATATGCTTGAGGGAATCCATCCCCACACTTTGTAATTAAATCTCTTAGATCATGCACACCCTCCTACTTAATGCATTTGCCACTTTATTGGCCTTCCCTTTCTTGTGTTTAATGATAAATGTGTAAGCTTGAAGATGCTCAACCTACTTCATGTGCTTGTGATTAAGTTTCTCCTATCCATTCAAAAAATTGAGAGCATGATTGTTAGTATAAACAATGAATTCTTTACGCAAAAGGTAATGCCTCCATTTCTTCAAGGCTTGTACAATTGCATAGAACTCCAAATCATATTTGGAGTACTTCCTTTTGGCACCATTGAGTTTTTCACTGAAGAAAGCCACTGGTCTGCCTTCTTGACTCAAGACAACCCCTATGCCAAGATTACTAGCATCACACTCCACTATGAACAACTTATTAAAATCTAGTAATTTACAAGAATGGTTTGTTGTGCTAATCTCTTTTTTAGATATTCAAAAGATCCATTTTCTTCATTTGACCAAGAAAGCTTACACTTTCATCCTCCTTTGATTGTGTCTAGGATAGGTGCACATATATGACTAAATTTTTTGATGAATTTCCTATAGAATGTTGGCAAACCATGGAAGCTTCTCACATCACCCATTGTCCTAGGTGTTGGCCATGAAAAAAAATCCTCCATCTTTTCTAGATCCATCTTCAAATTCCCCTTTGAGATTACAAAACCAAGGCAGACAAGTTCTTCCCTCATGAAGACACTCTTTTCCATGTTGATCATCAATTTTTCATCATGCAATTTCTTCAAAAATAGGTTCAAGCTCTCCAAATGCTCTTCCTTTGTCTTACTAAACACAAGAATATCATCAAAATAAAACATAACAAATTTACCAATGAAGTCTTTCAATACCTAATTCACGAGGCACATAAAGGTTCTTGGGGCATTGGATAGCCCAAATGACATTACCAACCACTTGTAGAGACCCTCATTTGTCTTGAAGGCAATTTTCCATTCATCTCCCTACCTTATCCTAATTGATGTTACCCACTCTTGAGATCAATCTTAGAGTAATAAAAAGCTCCTCCCAAATAGTCCATTAGGTCTTAAATTGTAGGTGTAGGAAACCTATATCTTATGGTAATCCTATTGATGGCCCTAAAATCAATACAACGTCTTCATTTATCATCTTTTTTGGTGCTAGGATTGTTGGTACATCACATGGACTGAGAGTCTTCCCAACCAAACCCTTATCCAACAACTCTTGCACTTGCTTGGTAATCTCCTCATTCTAAGATGGGGTCATCTTGTAGGTTGGTTTGTTTGGCAAGGTAGACCCTGGTATGAAGTCAATTTGATGGCTTATGTCCCTAATGGGTATCAATTTATTAGGCATCTCCTCTACCATGATACCCTTGTATTTCTCCAACAATTTCTGCACGTCTTTGGGAACTTCTTCCTCACCGTGGCTAGCCCAATCAGGACTATTTTTAGGCTTCAAAATCAAAGCATACCATTGGGTTCCTTCCTCCCTCTAGGTATCTAGAAACTCTATCCCACTCACTATCATGACACTTGACCCAATGTGTTTGTCCACATTCTCATCTGGTAAACGATCCATCTTGTATTTTCTTCCATTTTTGGTTATTAGAAAGGAGTTTGTTTCCCATCACGTTGGGATTATACATCATATTGCCATGGATGTCCTAAGAACAATTGGCAAGCATCCATGGGAATTAAATCACATAATATTATGTCCCTATACTCCCCTATGTCAAACTCTACCTAAGATTGTTCATCTACTAAGACTTGCTACCCCTTGTTCAACCATGACTCCTTGTAGGTTTAGCATGAGGTAGTCTTTTCAATTTCAATTTATCTACCATCTCTGTAGAAACAAAATTCGCAATAGAACCTGAATCAACAATTACCTTACATATCTTACAATAGGCTTTGTGTGTGGTTCTCAACAACGTCTTTCTCTGAGGGCGGTCTTTCACTTGAGGAACCTTCAACATGGTTCTCCTCATCATAAATATTTCTCCATCATGGGTCGGGGTTGCACTTCCAATTGGGGACTTGACACTTTGGCAATCATCTTCTTGAAATAACTGGTTCCTTCTCTCTCCTCCATGAGAGTTTGAGGCTTTCTCAGGACACTTGCTTGTAGTGTTCCCTACTTGGTTTCAATTAAAGCATCTCCTAATGAAGATACTAGGACCTCTTCCTGGTCCTCCAAATCTACCCCTTCCATTGAGTCTCCTTCCTCTAAAGCCTCCTCTTGAACCTGAGTCTCCACTTTGTTCTTGTTGGTTAGACTCCACCCTCAAACCCATTTGAAAACATTCATCTAATATTTTAGGATTCATCATACTTATCTCATCTTGAATGTTGAATTTGAGTCCATTTGAGTACCTAGCAACCTTCTCCTTTTCATATTCACGATGCCCTGATCTCAAACTTAATTTGTGGAATTCCTCTGTGTAGGAAGACAAATCCAAATCCTTTTGCTTCAAGTTTTGTATTCTCCTATAAAGCTGCAATTCATAATCAATAGGCATGAATTGGGCTTTAATTTTGGACATCATCCTTTCCCAAGAGTGAATCATACTCTTTCCCATCTTCACCCTTTCACTCTAAGTATAATTTCACTAGGTCAAAGCAACACCCTTTAGTTTCATCTTTGAAAACTTCACCTTTCTTTCCTCAACCACTTCCTCGTACTCAAAGAAATTATTCATGGCATCTATCCAATCCACAAGTTCTTCAACATTTATTTTCCCACTATAGGTAGGAATCTCCATCTTGTCCTCTGAAGAGTCTTTGCCTATTGTCTATAGGGCTTCAAGCAATGGTTTTTGATCTACAGGTATCTTTGCCTCCTATCTTTGGGCTTCTTCTTCTTCTTCTTCTTTCTCCCCTTCTTCATCAGAATCCTCATGTAGCCCTTTCCCTTTCTTTGTTGCCTTTAGATTAGCCTTGAGTGCCTCCTTGACCTCGGTCTTGATCATCTCTTCCATCTCTTGGAACTTCTTAGCCACCTCCGTGGACATCACCTTTGGAGGCATTATGTTAGCCTCTCCTTCACTTTCTTCTGCTCACATAAACCATGTCTCACTTCCCTACAATTAGATTGTAGAGCCTTTTGGCTCTGATACCAATATGATGCAAAGACCTTAGAGGGTGAGTAAGTCAACATAATATTTGGACAGAAACAAGCCTTAACCCTTCAAGGCTTCAACACCTACTCACAAGGCAACTTGCACATGACATGGTGGACATTGGGAAGTAAACAAGAAACCCTTGAAAAATTTTACGACAACCTTTATGGACCCAAAAAGGAGGCTAGAGTGATCACAACCTTCAATTTAGGGTTTGACACAATGAAACCCATAATTTGGCCTAGAAGTCCTTCACCATTGAACAGTTCCAATTCACACAACCATAAAGGGTGTTGAAACAACTTGTTTGCATGAAATGAAGTATTTAAAAAGGGACTAAAACATATCATAAATCGAACCTTTGATGTAATGGGTTGCCCTTGAGAACGAATATTGACCTACAAGGCCTAGAGCCCCAATTGGGTCACTTTTACAAAGGAACTACCTTGCAAATTGATCAAAGGAGAAACAAACTACTTAGGACAGCTTTTATCAACCTCCAATCCACCAAATCCACTACTATTTGGGGTCCAACCCTCTTCAATTCTGCCTAGTCCTCAAAACTCAGTCAAACTATTAACCTTTCACATAGAGATGCCAAGTTAAAAACTATTGGTTCTTCTTCCATCCTTCATGACCATCTATGAAACCTCAAAAATACTATATTACACTTGTATAATTTACATTCCCTAAAATATTTTGGTTTTTGGCTCAGGGAATGTTAACTGATGGCTCCATTTGTTCAAAACCCTAGGTTTGAAGGGTTTTCTAAACTGGTATGAGAAAATTGAGTGGGTCTCTCTTCCTACTTCACTAAAACACCTCAAAAAAATTGGATATGAAAGCCAACTCATTTTTCTAGCATTCCAAATACATCTTAGAGTATCACCAATCCGTACAAAGAAGAATTAAATGTCTGTTACATGTTTTTGCAGAAAAATTCAAGGAAAACAGAGATGTCTTTATTGCCAATTTTCAAAATATGTTTCAAAAATATTTTCATTTCTTGGAAAGAGGCTTATATAGGCCCATACACAACTACCAACCATCTATAACCACCTTTTGAACCAAATAGCCATTGGTTTACAAATTGGGCAAAAGTTGTCATGAGTTTTTTGCAACATTGACAATATTGTACTCTAACCTATCAAACTCACCTAGACACATGTCAATATCAAAAAATAGGCCACATATGGGTAAAACATGACAAATACAGTGATCTCAATGACATGAAAGCATTGAAGATGATCTTATCAAAATAGTCATGCATAGTCCGCTGAATAGATTTGTGCTATCCCGATTGTATAACCAATCTTGATGACATCATGAAATGGTCCAAGGGACCTTATTACATTACAATAAACATGAGAACACAAAAAACAAAACAAGAGGTCTTCATGAGCCTTCTAGGTGCTCCTACACCACTAGGAAATATTATATCATGTGCATTCATATTGGGGGTTTAATATCACCAAAAGAAGGGTACAATATATTTCTTATCAGTAAAAATAGGGGAGTTTTTAATTGGAGCTATGAAAAAGAGAAATATTTAGTGAAAATAGGGGGGCTTTTAATTAAGTCTATGTATTAGGAGGGGGTGAGAAAAAGGAGTTTGGGGCAATATTTTTTGAAAATAGGGGGATTCTTTATAATGTCATGAATGTACGTGCTATAACCCAAATTCATTAAGTGAAGCTCTCATGGATAGGAAAAACACTTGGTTATTTTTTCATTTTAGATTAGGTATAGTATCTTGGGCTTCAAAGAAACAACCAATCATCACTCTCTAATTAATTGAAGAAAGCCTGTATGTAGCAGCTACAAGAGCAACATTTCAAGCAATTTGGATGAAAAAAATGTTGAAAGAACTGAAGCATGTGGAAGAAGAGGAACAAAGATTTATTGTGATAACAATTTAGCCATAACATTATATAAGAATCCAATCTTTCATAAAAGGATAAAGTATATAGACACAACATATCATTTCATCAGGGAGCTAATGAACAATGGAGAAATCATTTTTGAACATTGTAGATCTGAAGATCAATTTGTTCACATCTTCACCAAGGCACTAAGAAAAGATATTTTTGTGCATCAATGAAACAATTTGGGTACAATAGATGGTAGTTTTGATTAGGGAAGAGTGTTGGAATTAATCTCCAAATGCCTCATTCATTTCACTGTATACTTATCTCCTCTCCCTATTGTTTTCTATCTAATCAATCTCTTGTGCAACTTACATGCCTTACTATTCACTCCAAACACGATAGTTTTAGTGAAACACATCTTCTTAAGATCTACATACAATGGTGGATGCAAAATCAAAATTAAATGAACTTTAATATTTTTTGTTATTTTTCCCTCTTTTATTTGGGCATATATGAATAGAAGTTTTTATAAGTGTCTAGAAGTTTCTTTGCTAGAACTAATAGCTAAAAATGAGGGCAGTCTTTTGCTAGAGTAGTATGTTACGAAAAAAAGTGTATGTGTTTCTATAGCAATAGCATTTGTAGTAGAATAGCCTACCTCTATTTTTGAAGTTTCTAATGTAAGGAAGATAAGAAACTCTTTGTATATGTATGCAACCATTTATATTGTGAAACATATTAAATTGAAATTATTTACAATTTATCTTTTCTTTCATCTTTCTACTTTTCTACTCTTTGTTTTACTTTTATTCTCCTTTTTCTTTTTCTATTATATCCACCTAAGAATTGAGCACCATTCCATCAAAGAAAGATTTTAACTTTTGAAAGGTCCCCATTGTCTTTTAAACAAACATCAGATACTTTATTAAATATTTTGTTCTCTTCTTCTATGAAAGCACTATCTTCTAGGTCAAGTTGTACATTTGGGGGGCAAGTAGGGCCTCCACTATGATTGGCATCTCCCACAAAAGAATAATAAATTTGAAAGTTGTAGTAGGTGAATTGTAGAGCTTATTATATGAGTTAAGTAAACTTGTTGTGAAAAAGAGCATTGCAATTATCTAATTGAAGGGAATAAAATAGGCATTTAAGCATGCATTTTGAGTTTGATTTTGTGATAGAAGTGGATGAAGGAAAAGTTCATTAGATATTAAAATTTTGTGGAAAAGAGGTAGGGTGGGTGGATGGAAAATACAACCAAGAGACACTATGATATATAGTATCATCCCAAGGCGGTCCACTCAATAAATGATATAAAGAAACTACACTATTTCCTATTAAATATTCGAGGGATTGAGGTTGATTGGAAAATACAAGATGAATTAGAAGAAAAATTTAAAACAATTAAAGTTATGGTTGGACTAGAGGACTATGCTAATCATGCTTTATAATCCATCCATGCCACACTTGATAGAAAATTTCAAGGTTTCAATTAATATCCAAACAATTACACTTGGGATTTTGGAGCTATCTCTACTAGACTTGACAAGGCCTCCAAAGACTCATCAAAGATATAAAATGGATAACTAGTAACAAGGTTACATTAGAGGTTGGTGGCACCAGAGGATGGAGAAATTTCCATCATCTCAATTTAGCTTCTTTGTTCAAGGTGATGCTTTGTGTGAGAAGCATTTTTTACTTTACTTTTATTTTTTTGTTGTAGTTGTTGATATATTTGAAGATACATGTATTGTAAGGTTTAAATTTCTAAAATAGGTAAGAGGTTTTGTGAAGAGCTCAAGTATGCATGGGTTCCTAGAGAGTTCACCAGACTATGATCAATAATTATCATCCTTATGAGGGTCAAGAGACAACTTGGAGGATTGTTGTTGAGAATAATTTGGTGTCTATCATTTGAGAGTTTTAGACTAAGAGCTCAAGGATTCATCTCGAAGCCAAACCTTTACAAGGGTTATGAGGTGACTCTGGGGAGTTTCACTTGATTTAGGATTTGGCTTTTCAAGGAAATATCTTCTGAAATATATGTATTTATTTTATGTAATCAACAAAGTTTGTTGTGTAAGCCTCAAGGGAGGGTCCCTTAGCTAGGATTAAACTTGAGGTTTGATTGGTAGATTTTTAGGAATAATATAATAAGGGGGAATGTTGGTGTAACTGTTGAATGTTAGCATAAAAAATAATATTACATTGTTTATTTAACTATTATTGTAGTTATGTAGTTCTATTATATCATTTTTGGTTTGATTACAATTACATCAACAATATTTTATCCTTTATGTAAACTTCCCTTGTTTGTAATAAATAATTAAATCAATCAAGTTTATACAATTTTATGTCATATTATAAACACAAGACTATTTGACATGTATATTTAAATCCTGTAGTAATGTAAATTAGAATAGGGATTCTATCTCCATAAGTTTTTAATCTGAAGTAGATTACATATATCGTGGTTCACTAGCTAGATGAAATTCATGGGGCATAAAGAAAGAGACTCTAGAATAAGCATGTGGGAGTAATAGAGTCAAATAGTACACTTCAAGTTTAATTAGTTGCTTGGTTGGATATTTTTTAGCATCTCATGAATGAATATGAATGAATTTCAAAGTTCTTGAAATTGTAGAAAAGAAATTCATGAAAAAATTCAGTGTAGTAATACAAGGCCTTGAACATCAATTTTTATATTTTACAAATTCATGGTTTTTACGTAACTAGAATAGAAAACTTCATAAGATTCATATTAAATTAAAAACAAAATATATGAGATTGGGTAACATCAATAAGTAAATAATCATGTAGGGAAGACATATAATAATCTTTCTTCTAAATAATTTGATTAAATATAATACTATAAATTATAATAAATAATACCAATAATATGAACTAGGTGATATCATTGAAAAAATATTGTTTACTTAGCCAAACCCAAATTTAATTAATCTTAGATCAACTATGGATTTAGGCTCCAAGATAAATCATAATATGATTAGTGTGGGAAATTCAATCTAATGGGCTCCATTTGATTGACAAATGAAGAATCAAAGTTCAGGAGAAAACATCAAAGTCTAAATTAAATTTTAAAATTAGAGCATAACCATTAGACTAGATGATGTGTAGGTCAACTAACAATGATGGTGTTAATTCAAAGATAATAAAGGTGGTTTATGATTTTAAAAAGCCAGGATAAGTAAAAAAGAGTTAAAGACCATAGGCAATATTTTTTTAGTGTTTTCAAGAATTTGACCCTTAGCAAAGAAGCATAATTTTTTGTAAAAAAGAAAAAGTACATGAAAGATATAATGGGGGAGTTTATATATAGAAGTTGGAGTTGATAGAGAAAGATTTATTTGCATAGAAATAGGAGATTCCATCCTAGGTCTAAGTGTAGAATATAAATAATATTTCAAATGAATAAAGAATGTCTGAATGCGTTGAGAATATTTTTTATGGATGAACTAAAAATGAATCATAAATTAGTATTTAGACCAATTTATTTTTCTCTAGTAATCTGTCATGTCAAACTTTTATAATTCAAAAAGGTAAAGTAGAAGTTAATCTATGATATATGTTCTTATGTTGATGAAAATTTTACAACTCTTTCTTGTAGCTAGAGATGCTTGATGAAACTCAAATTTAGGAGATACAAGAGATTTTAAAAGACCATGAAGAGGTTGTCTTGGAATCTCTACCATTTCAACATGACCAACAAAATAAAATAAGAGAATATCTTCTTAATTCTAATATTGTATATTTAATACATTTGGATGATTTATCTAGACTGGATCTTCATAATTAATTAATTCATATTATTTCTTTTTCAAAATTAAATAGAAATCAACTCTGTAACAAACTTATAAATACGATAAAAACATATCAAACATCAAACATTATAATATATTTTCATATATATTTTAAATACTTAATTTTAACCTTAAAAATTTAAATAAAACTACCCTTACATTTCGTATTCTATATTTGTCAATGCAATTTTATATCCCATCAATTAGTTTTAGCCTTCCATAAAACTTAGTGTCAGGTATACTTGCCCTACCAAGACACTAGCTACTATTTCTGATGGATTCGATTTTATTTTAATCTTAGGTATACGCTAAATGGACGGTAGAGGATAATAGACTGTGTTTTGTACTATCTCATTAATGTGCTCGGACGTGTCTTGAGACTGGCCAAGTATAAGAGAGAGTATTATTTTAACACGGGAAGTCAGCTAAGCGTTCCAGATTTTTCAAATGGGAAGCAATGAGTATGGGCTTTCTTGAAGACCGTGGAAAGTCTTTATTAACATCCAAACAAATTCGAGAATATGATATTTTTGAGGTGAGAAAACGCGAGGCAAATGAGACTAGTAGTCTGCAAATTCTGAACGTCCTACGATATGTAATGTTCACAAACGACCATCTGTATTTATAAAGCGCAAATTTAATAACGAAGTCTTCGAAGTCAGAGTCTTCGCCGTAGGAAGACTGTAATCTGCAAGCCGCGGTTGTTGTAATGAAGATTAGTATTCATGGTGCGAAAATTCGCATCCGTGCTTGTCCTCGTCTTATAATATCTCTGTTTCGATTTTGAAATTCTGTAAGGACTATAAGAGTCCAATTTCATTTTGCATACAGGAAGAGTATGATCCTTTATTCTCTTCCTGGATCAAAACATATGAATTGTAATGATCCTTTAACGTTCATTCGTTCCACCACGGCAGTGTCTATTTTACCTCCAATTATACGCTTCAACATTTTGGGGAAACAACTCCATTTCCACATTGCCCAACAAAATATGTAGGCCAATTTAATGAATAATAAATTTGCTTGTAAAATTGGTCCGTATCATTTATGAATCTAGGTTCCTTATCGTTGATTTTTAGATTTATATTCTTCATTTCTACACATATTTATTACTCTGGAGCCCTTCCATAAACTTAGTATCAGGTATACTTGCCCTACCAAGACACTAGCTAATATTTCTGATGGATTCGATTTTATTTTAATCTTAGGTATACGTTAAATGGACGGTAGAGGATAATGGACCGTGTTTTGTACTATCTCATGAATGTGCTCGATCGTTAACCTGTCATTTTTCTTTGGAGCTTTGTTTTTTCTTCGGACGTGTCTTGAGACTGGCCAAGTATAAGAGAGAGTATTATTTTAACACGGGAAGTCAGCTAAGCGTTCCACATTTTTCAAATGGGAAGCAATGAGTATGGGCTTTTGTGACGACCGTGGAAAGTCTTCATTAACATCCAAACAAATTCGAGAATATGATATTTTTGAGGTGAGAAAACGCCAGGCAAATGAGACTAGTAGTCTTACACGACACGGCTTTTGCAGGTCTACTACGGCGGTATGACTTTGTCTCTCGCTACTGAATTCTACATATCTAACAAATCAGCATGCTCCAATACATCTCATCAATTTATAAAGAAAGAGATTAAAATATAAAGATCAATAAATTTCTTTTCAAATTTTTTTCTAAAGTAATTTGTCCTGAAAACTATAGATGTTTGGTGAATAGCCCTCCTTAAATACATCGGCTCAAAATTATAAACTCATAATTAAATATTCTTATTTATAATTAAAAAACTCTAATTAATTCTGTAATAAAACAACTGCTTCATTTAAAAAATACTCTCAATTCTGTAGTTCTCAATTAAAAACCACTTATGGCCTTGTCTTACCATCCATTTGTGAACATTATTTTAGTTACATGCTTAGATCCTTTGAGATGATCTTTTGAAAACTATAGATGTTTCTATTTTGTGGTCAAAGTCCTTACATTTCCCCAGTATATTGACTGCTCAATCCTCGATGATAGTTACAATGGTGATAAATATCATGTAACATCATCTTCATTTTTCCTTATACTCAAACTTTACCAGTTTAAAGTTGTACTTCAACAAAGTTAAAGTTGTTCAACCTCAAAACTTGAAAGTCTTTATCAATTTAACAAGTTTAAATTATTATAAAAAATTAGTAGAAATGAGAAATTGATATGATTGTTTTGGCGGAAAACATAAAATTGCATAATGTAGCTTCCAATCAGGATTCAACAAATGGTTGGGTTTAGAATAATATAGCATTTTTTAATCCATTTAGTTATTTCCTTTCTATTTGATGGATCAGATGGTTTTTCTTCATTTTCTCTTAACATTGTTAATAGTAAACACAATGCAAATTGCATGATTGGTTTCTTAAGTCATAATATGCAATTGTCAAGCATTTGATTAAAATATTCAAATCTTGTTTGATTACTCTTTTAGTTTACATCTGAGTATTTTGGTTAATGTTTTGATTTTTTTTCTTTTTCTTTTATCAATTGGATATGTTCATCTATCTACAATTCATTTGTATACAATCTTTCATAGAATGCCTATTTCGCTTTTTATTTCAATATGTTTTTTAAAATGATTTTTCAATCTTCAAATAGTACAAAAAAGTAGATCTCAACACCTTTTCTTGTTATATCCTTCCTTGTTACAATGGAAACACTACATAAATTGCATTCCTTGAGATGATTTGTTTGAATTTGTTGCATCATTTCTAGCTCTTTTACCTCTAACATTTGCTTCAATGAGTTCTCTAGTTCTATATCCATACTCTCCTAATCATTTTCATTAATAACCTATTTTTTCATGATTTTCAAATCAACATTCTTTTGAAAAGTTCTTTTCCATGAACATCACAACTTGTAAGATTTTTATATTCAAACACATTCTTATATTCAACCTTACACTCATTACCTAATGAAGCTTTAACTACATCATCTATGTCAAACAAAGCATGAAATTAATTGTTTCATATAAGGTATCACATAGTGAAGGATTTGAGCATGCATTCTCATTTTCCTTTAATAATATTGCAAGTAATCTCAATAGTTATTTTGTTCATTTTCTTTGATAGTTCATATTTTAGAGAACTAATTTCCTTTGAAAATCATTTCAATTTTTAAAAAATCTTTATTTTACTTTTCAACTTTCAATTAATTTTTTTGTCAAAACATTTTTTCACACCTTAATCTTTCATTTTTTCTCTTTCTCTTACCATTATTTCCCATTGAAATAAATAATTTAAATTTACCCTAATATTAAACTTGATTGGTTTCTTTGCAATCTACCTCAACCTTACAAAAACTTCATATTTATCTAAACAACCTCAAAAGGATCTGGTTACCTTCTAAGCAATGGCTTCACCAAATATCAAGATGATAATATTTTAAATCATCAATTCCTTTAGTAGATTTCTTCACACTTAACAATAGTCATCTCCTTGATTCTCTATTAACTTCCTTCTTTGGAATGGTAATTTTTTAAACAAATATGACCCTCCTTTGTGGTGGATGACTATTCTTGTCATCTTCTAATGTCTCTAGAGGTACAAAAAAATTTCTTGACTAAAAACTACATGCTTTGGTTAGTGGTTATGAATGGCTTGCGGATTTCATTGTAGAGCCTTTCACTATGACTTCTTCAATATGGGTAGTGAGAAATCATAGAGTTGTATGTCTCATTTTTATCCATCCTTCTTTACATGGTCTATTTTGATTGACTCTCCCTTTTTCAACACCTTTCTTAAGTGTCTTAAACCCTTAGCAGTGGCCTTGGCTTCAAACAAAATCTATAATCTGCTTTTCAAGGCAACTTTAGTTGTGAGAAATTTTAATATCAATATTTTGTGATTGACGTCTAAATCAAAGGAATCAATATTTCCAAACAATGGCTATAATTAAAATAGTGATATTTCTTTAAAAATATCTTACTTTTGTAAATTCTCTAGCTTTCCCTGACTTTTGTAAATTCTCTATCTTTCCCTAATATTCTTCATATAATTGTTCTAATACAACTTTGTATAATTTAAAATAAATAAATAAAATCAAATCGTATTAACACAAAAAAACAATTCTCTCCAACTTGAAAAAATTAATTTACATCATGATGCCTCAATATAGAGGTCTTTGATGGAAATACTAGATGTGATTATGGCATTCGAGATTATGGTGATGGTTTCCTATGTGGGCTAGGGGAAACCTTAGCCACATTTCCTTTTACCTTTCTGTGTGCTCTTTGATCTGTGGGGGCATATGGGGGGGGGGACATCTTTGTCTTTTTGTGGTGGTTCTAGGTGTTCGTATTTCAATATATGTTCATAGTTCTACTAGATTTGGGGGATGAGGTCAATTCAATGCAATTATTCTTACTATACATTATTTATCAAAATTGCATATTGACCATAGCTAGTGGATCCCTTATGTAATTTTTCCTATATATTTTGTGACCATTTATCTTTGAATTTTCCTTTCTTGGGGGCATCTCATTATGGCAATGTGTTCATCTTTTGGATGCATGTATGCTACCATAAAGTAATTTCTCCTCCTAAGGTAGGATAAATCACTTGGCCATGGGGTTATACACTCTGCTCAATGTTGAAATGCATGCACACACCATGAGACTTGGTTTGTACACTTTGATCACACACCGTGACATGATTTTTATATGTTGTAGTATCCATTTTGTAGTAATTACTTTGTGGAATGTGAAGGATGAAGGATTCTATAAATAGAAGCTTTAAGAGGAATAATTAGGGGTTAACATAAAGATGTTAAATGGATAGCTAAAATTAAATTAGGATCAGGTCTTGGATCAAAGATGTAGGTTTGTGATAAGTGTCCCATGAGGGATAAGGGTTATCTCATGCAAGAGGAAAAGGAAAAGTGGTGAGAGGACTTGTTGAGATTGAAGGCATAATGAAAGTGATAAGCTTAGAATAAAGGTTGCTTATGGTAAAATTTCTAATAAAGGTAATATTGACGTTTTACCAATCAAGCAAGATGTGGGAATTTAATTATTAGATTTATTGAGAGGAAGGATGTGGCTCCATATAATTGACACTAAAAAGTGACATCTATCTTTAGTAAAGTAATTAGAAAAATGTGCAAGCTTGTGCATGTGAAATCGATTGACACATGGAAAAATTGATGTTAATTTTGGAATATTTGATTAGTTCTATTTTGGTAATTTTGGAGAGAGATTGAACTCTGAACTGTAACACTTTTTTTAAAATAGGCTTTTAATTGGAGAAGGGGGAACTCATGAACAATAAGTTTCCTCAAATGAAAAAACCCGAAATAGTTTTTTGAACCTAGGATTTTAATTGAAGAAACTAATCGATAGGGATAGGGGTAACAACCCCACATTAGAATCTCATTTTCATACTTGAGATTTTTAGGAAAGAACTTTGAACCATCTTCAAAAAAACCTTGAGATGAGAGCAGCCAAGAAAAGAGACAATAATCAATTTTTTTTTATAGGTTTCCTGAAACCTTTCACCAATAGAACCACCATGAATTGAGACATGCTCAAAGAAGAAATATGACTTTAAAGAACTAACGAACATAGAGACCACCATGGGTTTGAAAGGAATCCCTATACCTTCTAACAATAATGACACTTAGATCTAAGAAAATAATCCCCAAAGTAAGGACAAGATAAAAAAAAATCAATATTTTTTGACATACTTCCTAAAACCTTTTAGAGGAAGAAGCACTATGAAAAAATATGTTCACAAAAAAGGAGTGGTAACTCCAAATTCCCTAGAGGAGTAGAAGCCAAACCCAAATACTAGCAAAGATAAGATTAGAATTCAAATAAGGAAACACAACTAGCTCTGCAAACTAAAACCACCTAAATATGTTTAGAAGTAGCAAACCCCCAAAATTAGTGCACCTTTATAGGACCAAGAGCAATACTAACTACATAGGCCATATCAATAGGACCAAGAACAACACTAGTAGCACAATCCACCTCAATAGAGCTAGCAATACCTCATCCATCTACAATTGCCATAGTAATAGTAGCATCAGGGGAGCTTGCCATCAAATTTTCCTTAAGAAGACCAATTCGATAATAATTAGGCAACATATTGACCCACTTGGAAGCACTTAAGATATGTATCTTTTCTTCAAGAGGCATCCCAATTCCAATAGGAATACAAATAGTCCAATCAACTCCCACAAAGAGCTCACCACTAGACTATAAGCAAGTCCAAGACCTCCCATAGAATAAACAAGAATAATCTTAGGAAGGACCAAATAAGTTATTAGAGATGACCCTTGCTAAATGCCCCACTCCAGTTGATTGCTCACCACATAACCTCTAAAGTAAAAGGTGCACAAGAAAAAATAAATTAAACCAAGGAACAAAGCTAGGACTCCCCAATTAAACCCCTAATAAAAGCTACCCATCAAATCCAAGGGATTATAGGCCCTAGAAGAAATAATGACCTCTTCAGCAGATAGAATCGCCACAACAATGAGCACAAAGAAATGACCTCTAGTGGGAATAGAGGATTTAGAGTTAGAGAAAAACCTAGCAACCCTCTTGACAAAAAAGGAATAAAACTAGGAAAAGCTAAAAAAGGTATGAAAGGCCAATTTCATGCCAGCTATACCAAACATAAAGAGGCAATGTAGAAGTGGGTAAGGAGGAAGCAACACTAAAAACCATAGCCCACAAGACCCCCCAAAACCTTGACAAGCCAAAGTTGTAGAAGGGAAGGAAGATCCAACACTCCAAAAAGAAACTCATCATAAGCCACACTAAGAGAAGGGGAACCCAGGCCAAGAACCTCAACAATAGTGAGAGCCAGAGACAACTAGATTCCATTAAGGTCACAACAATAATATAGATCTACTAAAAAGGGTTGGCAATCCAAAAGCCACCCAGAATGGAGGACCCTCAAAATACCACTCATGCACATGGAGGAAACCAAGGGCAAACAAAACTTCAAATCATAAACTAGTCGAGGTCCAAGGAAAATGACAAAAGAAAGAAAGAAAAATACAAAACAAGCTACCATCTTTAGCAACCTCATCTCCCACTAGATCCACCACACATCATCCATCTGCATTGTCATCTCCTTCAAAGTCTCCTACTCTAGAAGTTGTTGAAACCCTCATGCCTCCACTCGCTCTCCTTTCAATATCTACTACCATAGAAAATTACGTTGAACATATGCAATTTTGGATTCATTAATGCGAATAATGAAAATTTAATTAATTAATTATATTGTCTTTGGAGGAATTTAGGAGTGGGGACTATAGTTAAATTAATCAAATTATCTAACATTTAGAAGAAAATGAAGCCTTATATATGGATGAAAGGGGGGATGAATTAAATATGTAATTTAATTAATTACAAAAGGTCATAAGGAAACAATTAATTAAAAAACATAATTTAATTAGATATGGTCAATTTTGAATTTCTAGAATAATAACTATAAATATATTATTATATAAAATATAATATTTAAACCCAATGAAATAGGAGAGAGTCAACAAGCTTCCCTTGATTGGGCCATCATCCTGATCAACTAAGTGATTAAATAAACTACTACAAATTCTTTCTTTATCAAAACAAAGATTGTATTTTTTGTATTATTGTAAGTCACCATGATGCACAAATTTTCTCATTTTCACAGCCAATATCATTGAACTTTAAAAGCATTGACAACAAACCCTCAACATTCAAAGACTATTATTGTCGTATGCTATTTCTTCATATGGACTAAAAGTGGATAATGAAAGATGAAGCCATCGATTAAATGAATCAATGTTGAGGATGAAATACAAAAGTTAATATTTGATGGTGGGTGAAGTAGTGCTTGTGCATAGTACAAGATATAGTTTGAAATAGTAAAATCATAGTCATATTTGAGATTAGTACAATCAAGATGAAATGTTTATATGAGAGGTTGACACATGAACCAAACATAACACAAGAGTTTGTCACTTGTTAATAAGCTTTCATTTTAAGACACTCTCGTCAACGAAACCACAAAAATAAATAAAATATACTATAGACATACTAATTTCACCATTAATTATTCATTTAATTACACAAGAAAAAAGTTTATAATACAATTATTATATCTACTTTATATCTTCTACAATCGATCCTCTAATTATTTAGCCCTACTTGAACCAGAAAAAAACTATTCACTATTAATATAACATTTATACATATTTCAACATATTAATTTATTCATTTTCTTTTATAATAAATTAATTTGTAAAAGATTTAATAGTGTTTACTTTAGTTCCTTTACATTATGAAAGTGTTTGATTAATGCTCTAACGCCATTGAACTTACCTCAAGGAAGAAATACCTATTGATAACATTTATTGAAAGATTTATTGTTGTCACTGACGACGGTGGTGACAGGACAAACCCTATTTTATCATAGGTTATACGCTACAGCGTGGAGTGTAACGACGACTTTATTTATGGGAACAAGACCTATACCTTAAAGATATGGAGGTTCCGCATCAAGGTGAGAAGTTCACTGGGTATACAGGACTTTTATTGGTGTCAAACAGACCAAAATGGCGCTCGTCCTCATCCCCACCCTTTTGATTCTCATTGAACAGTGCAAAAATATATGTCTCAATTGTGTTTCCAGGCCTTTTTGGTGTTCCGTCAGTGGACAAAACATGCTTGACGAGATTGTTGTTGTATGTCTGGGCATTCTCCACAGTAGCCACACTAGTGCCTGCAGAAGGCCACCCACTTTCAGTTATCACAATTGGAATATTGGACTGTCCTAGCTTTTCCATAGCAGATATAAAAGAGTCGACAATAGCGTCGAACAAGTTCTTATACATTAGATTGCCATCGGTCACCACAGTAGTTGTCGATCTAAACAGCGCATAGTCTGCAGAAATTGAGCCTCCGGAGTCTCTGAAACTGAAGTATGGATAGACGTGGGCCATGAAAGGGGAGCCGTTATCTGACAGAAACTTCAGTATACCGCTCATATCTGGGCCAAAAGTTCCCTGTGAAGGAGGATATGAGCTGGAGAGCACCGATTCTGCGTGTGGTGTGGAGACCTTCATCTTGTCCTGCAGATTGGCGTTACGCACAGCCGTCTGGATGTTATTCATCGCGGGCAGGAGATACTGAACGAGTCCCGAATTAGCATAAACCTCGTTTCCTACCGCAATGTATTTGATGTTGACAGAAGAGGAAAATGGAACAATGTTGTCGTTGACCCATCCGTTTGCTGCAGCCTGGTCACCTGCAATCTTCTCAAGCTCGGTGTTGCCAACTCCCACAATCACTTCGATTCCAGAATTCTGAAGGGCCTGCAGCGCGTCCCGATTCGCTTCGTATATTCTCACCTTCCCTATGTTGTTCGACTTCAGCAGATTCACCACATCGCTGTTCGAAGGCAAACTGTCGGAGAGCATTCCGTAGCATACTCCTATCGTCTCACCAGCTGCCCAACAGAAAAGGAAAAGGATTTAATCTAACTGCGAATATTGTAAAGTGATACGTAAAGAGAGATTTTTTATTTGGAAAAATAATAAATTTTGAAAGATTTTGAACAAATCATTTCCTAAAATATACCCTAACTATACAAAAATTATAGTAAAAATACTAGAATGCGTCTCACCTGCGTGGGTAATGCAGAACGCAATGACAATTGAAAGAGCCAAAGCATAGCATTTCTTATTTCCATGTGGGGATGCCATGCTTATTTGCAATACTCTGCAAACACTGAACGTCCTACGATATGTAATGTTTACAAACGACCATATGTATTTATAGAGGGCAAACGTAATGACGAAGTTTGTGAAGTCAGTCTTCGCCATGGGAAGGCCGGAAATTGGCCGAAATCACGGGAAAACCCGACAAATTCTTTTATGAGATTTCTACACAAACAAAATTAGAGTCATATTATTGCTTAGACTCCATTACACACGTTTACAGACTTCTTCAATACGCAAAGAAGGTCATCAAAGATGTGTTCAATTATAATCCGGAAGCCGCCGTAGATGTGACTCGAAACGTTGGTTGTTATGAAGATGTGTCTAATTTCTCCTACGTGCTTGTCCTCTTGTTATATTATATCTGTTTTGGTCTTCAAATTCTTTAAGGACTTTAAGAGTCCGATTTCATTTTGCATACCAGAAGAGTAGTGGATCAAAACAATTCGTCAAGAAATTTTACATATCTAACAAATCAGCAAGAAATTTTACATATCTAACAATACATCTCTTCAATACATATCTAACAAGAAATTTTATAAATTACGCAACCTTTGGTATTAGTAATCATTTTGCGTTTCAGATTTAGGCCTCTTTTACATTAGTAATTGGTTAACATGTTAGTTATGCCAGAGTAACAAGAATTTTAATAATATCTCAATAGCATTTTAGTGTATCTATTGTTTAATTTTTAATTAATACTAAAATCCATATTAGTATTTTTAGGGATAAGAGATTCTATAATTTCCAATTACTGAATACACAAACAACTTTTATATAAACTACGCATTCTTAAAGTGGTAGGGTGATTCATACCTATTTTAGAGGAAGTAATCAACATAGAATTGTATTGTATTAACTAGCATATATATATATATATATATAAAGCCAAGAGATATCCAAGCTTTCATTTATTAATTTATTAAGTTAAATTTTAAGTAAAAATTTGAAATGAAAGCTTCTATATTTCTTGACTTTCTTTATATATATTTATATATATGCTAGTAGCATCCTCAGGGGCAATTGGAAAGAAATTAAATTATAATATATTTATTAATTTTTTAAGTATAATATTTAATATTATATTAATTATTTAAATAAATAATAGTTTATAAATCAAATAATTTATATTAAATGAATTATTTAAATAATTTTAAACTAGTAAGGCTTGTTATATGTTATTTAGTTTTATGATTATCGTTTCATTTTGCTTAGGTTTATATTTTAATAATATTTTTAATGAGATGGGTTACAATTCCATTTTGGTTTGTTTCAGTGCTTAATTTGGTTTATTTTAGCATTAGGGTTAGGGTTAGGGTTAGAGTTATGGTTGAATTTGATTTAGGATTTAGGTTTATTTGGTTTAGTGATAGGCTTCAATTCGGCTTAGTCGGATGGTTGGTGCTAGGGTTCAACTTGGTTTAGGGTCAAGGTTACGGTTAAATAAGGTTTAGTGTTAGGGTTAGTGTTGAATTTTGTTCATAATTCGAGTTCAATATGGTTTAATATTGGGGTTGGTTTATGGTACAAGTTGATTAATGGTAATAGTTTAATTTGGCTTAGTGATAAATTACTTTTAGGGCTAGGGCTCAATTTGGTTTAGTGGAAAGGTTAGGGTTGAATTGGGAATAGGGTTCAAATATATAATGGGTTTATTACAATTAGGATAAAGGTTATCTTGCAAATAGTCTTAGAGGTAGGGTTAGGGTTAAGGTTTAATTAGAGTTATACTAAGGTTTTAATGAGAATTAGTGTTATTATGGACAGTTTAATTTAGAAACCTAATGATCATTTAATAAGGGTTGGGGTTGGTTTTCTTTATTTCTCACTTAGGTTTAGGGTTATGGGTCAATTTGGTTTTTTGGGGGGTTTAATTTATTTTAGTTTTAGGGTGAAATTTGGTTTAGGGTTTAGATTTAGTTTTATTTAGGGATAAGGTTCAATTTGGTTAAGGGTTAGAATTTGGTTTATAGTTTAGTTAGGTTTAAGGTTAGGTTGAATTTTGGTTATGAATTAGGGTTAAGTTATGACTTAGTTTAAGGATATAGTTGAACTTGGTAGTGTTTAGGAACTTCAAAGGTAAATTTTGGTTTAGGATTAGGGTTGAGTATCAATTTGGGGTTATTTCGAGGTGGTTTACAGTTAGAATTTAATTTGTTTTAGTGTTAGGGTTCAAATTTGTTTAGGATTTACATTCAATTTAATTTATGATTAGATCACTCAATTTTATCGAGTGTTAAAAAAGACAAATGACTATTATTCAATTTAATTTAGTGTTTAGGTCTAGTTTGGGTTAGTGTTTAATTCATTTTAGGGTTCATTTTGGTTTCTAGTTTTAGGTTTACGTTCAATTAGGTTTAGTCTTATAGATAGACTTTAATCAGGTTCACATTTAGGGTTCAATATGGTTTAACATTAGGTTTAGGTTTTGATCTGGTCCAGGGTTGGTTTAAGGTTCAATATGTTATTCAATTAGGTTTAGGGTTAGGGTTCAATTTGGGTTCAAGATTAGTGTTAAGATTGTGGTTCAATTTAGTTAGGTTTGTAGGTTTAGGATTCAATTTGATTTTAAGGTTAAGGTACAATTTTGTCCAAGGCTAGGTTAGGGTTCAATTAGGTTTAGAGCTAGAGTTCAATTTTGTTTGGGTCTAGGGTTAGATTTGATTTACTATTATAATAATGATTTTATTTGTTTTAGGGCTAGGGTTCAATTTGGTTGTGTTAGGGTTTAATAGGTATATTTTGGTTTAGGATTATGATTAAGTTTCAATTTAGTTTAATATTCAATTAGGATTAGGGTTATTTCATTTTTGGTTTAGGGTTAGAGTTTAATTTGTTTTAGTGTGAGGGTTCAACTTGTTTAGGATTTAGGTTGAATTTGATCTATGGTTAGATCATTCAATTTTATCTAGTGTTAAATAAGGAAAATGACTATTATTTGTGTTAATAATTAGATTATATGTTAAGATGTATTATATAATGTTAACATTATTTATATTTCATTTATGATAAAATTGAAACTTTGAATTTATGTTAAATTAATACCAATATAGCATTGCAAGGTAGTTATTACATAAATAACTAAATGTAATTAAATTGATTACAAATAGAATGATACAAAAGGAATCTAGATTACTACTTAATCTAATACAGTATGCAAATTTAATATTGATCACATGAAATAGTGAATGTTTATGAAAAATTATTACATGAACTTATTTCTAAATTTTTCGATCCACTTTCTTCAACTTTTCGCTTTGCAAGTTGTTTTCCCATTTTCATTTTTTCACAGCAATCATATGTGAAAGGTGGCATTATTCTCAATCCTTGAAAATATATTAGATGAGATATAGCTACAAAGATCATTCCTATTCTTTCGGTTGGTCCTATATCAATTGTGGCGTTTCCAAGTGTCAAACTTTGCGACTTGTGTATGGTCAATGCCCAAGCCAGTCTTAATAGAATTTGAACTATAGAACCTCTTTGTCCTACACTAATGGGAACTATTTGTGGATTGTGATCATTGAATGGAAATCCTGAGTACTTATCAAACTTAACCATTACATATGTTGGTGGTTCTAGTGGCATACTTCCAGGTCTGTATACAATATTTTGAATATAACCTAATGCTCCATTTACAAGACCTTCTTCTACACATAGATTAGAAATTAGCATTACTCTTGCATTCTTGCTAATAAATAACTTTATATCAAGCTCATCATGAGAACTTCCTTTACTTGCAGTGCTACGTGCAACTGGCTATTTGAGAGAATATATTTTTATCCTGTTATGATTCTGAACATTATCATTTTTGGAGAACAAATGAACATCATTGTCAATGTCTTCATTGATTGTTGTGCTCATGTTACTATTTGTTCTTGACATTAGCAAAGTCATCAATTATTGGTTGTTCTTCTCTCAAGTTTGTCAACAGTTGATGAAATTGTATCTATTCACTATCTTCTCCATCCTATCTAAAAACTTTGTCTTAGGTAGCCACAATTTTGAAGTCTTGTCATAGTATCTTTTCTCATCTATTACTATCATATACTGGTTTGTCTATGACAGGAGGCAGCTAACCCAGGTCTCCAACTAAAATGATTGAAACACTTGACAATAATAGACAAACATAATTTTAAATGTTATATAATGCAAATATATAAATTTAATACATTTAAATTATAGGGTAAATGCACAAAGTTGGGTCCCAATCCCGCGGAAGTTCGCAGGTTGGGAAAAGTGCTCGCTAGAAATGGGAACTTGATTTTTACAACTCGGTCACTCATTTCGCTTTGGGTACTCGAGAAACTAAAAATTAGGTGCACGCTTTTCGAATACGTGCGCCCATTTTGGTTAGAGTGCCCGAAGCTAAACAAGTGCCCATTTTAGAATCAGGTGCCCATTGTTAAAAATGGGCACCCATTTCACTTTCAACAGTACAAAGTGAAACAGGTGCCCATTTTTTGAATTTAAAAACAGGCGCCCGTTTGTTAAAATTAGGGGCATGAAACAACCCTTAGCATTGTTTTTTGCTTTGGGATAGGCTTGGTCACACCAAACCTATGCTTGGACCTCCAAAAAAATGTCTAAGGTAAAACGACATTAGATTTCTACCTTGGCCTAATTTTTTGAGGGCCTTTCTGATTGAATTTTTTGACAAAACGAAAACCCATTAGTGTTTCCAGCGTCTTGATTTCAGAAATGTAAATTTCATAGTGATAAGATTATTTTTACAATTTTTGTATTATTTATTAATCAAAAGTGGAACCTAAACCTAAAATACCAAGGTTCACTAAAACTTTAATAACTTTTTTGTTTTTAGGATTTTCGAAAAATAAATTATATGACATCGATCTACATACAATTCTTTTGAATATTAAAAAAAAAAAATTGAAAAATATGAAATTTTCATCAAATTATGGTGGTCGTACACCCAATTTTTTGAAAATCTACTTTATTGTTAGTTAAAAATTAATAAAAAAAAAATATTCAATAAAAAAATAAGAAAAAATATTCTCATCAATATTTGGTGTCTTAGGTATCGTTTCCCAGAAGGATTTATAAAAATTCATTTATTTGCATAAAAAAAGGGTGGTCGTACACATGTGTGGTATGGTCCTGAAACATGCCTACTAAAAAGTGATTTCTACCATGTGGGTATTAAAATAAATTACATATTTGAAAAGTAGACTTTGAACACTACATTTTCTATTACTGAAGTTTTTGAGATTCAATCTCTAAGTGCATCAAATTTTGACATCAATTGATAGAAAATTTGAAAAACAAAGAAAACCCTTCCACTTTTTGCCCAAAAGTGGGACTCAACTTCTTGCAGCCACCCTACAATGATTACATTCGGAAATGCTTTTTATAATTGATGGCAATTGTGAACATACCTTCAAATCTTAGATCAAAATTTTGTGGGAATTCTTGACAAAGATGGGAATCGATGTTCTCTACTAATTTATCTCCAATGAAGCTCATTTCATCAATCAATATATACTTCACATGTGATAGTTCTTCTTGGAAAGTTGTTAGTCTTGTTCCTTCTAGTAGAGAAAAATATTTCATTGGAATTCTTACCTTGGAATGAATAGTCGATGCTCCTATGTTGAATGTTGCAACTCTAGTTGGTGCAAGAAATAGAAGGGAAAGTTGATTAGGCATTGTTGCACTTTTAAGACTTTCACTAATCGCACCAATCAGATATGACTTTCTTGTTTAGAGAGTTTTTTAGTGGCGAATCTTCACTAATTGGCTAATTCTGTATGAATAGTCTGGGGCAATAATCATGTTTAAATTGCCCAGAATTTTGGGGTTAATGACACATTGTAGAATCTGGCTTCACCATTGACCACACACCATCGACGTGCATGCCCGTAATATTTGCCTGGAATCACTCGAATACGGGTATTAGATCACCTCCGTTATTCACCAACAATAGTAAAATGACCATGTACCCAGGACCTAATTCACCAGTGGTAAATTAAATGTTCATTGCATGCGTCGACCAAATTCACCAATATCAATTAAAACATTATAAGCATTTGAGGACCCATTTCGCCCCACTTAAATTAAATTTTCATTGCACGCCCGCGCAATTCACCAAAAATGCAATTAAATTAAATGTTTATTGGCAATTGTGACACCCGGGCCCCACACAATTTGCCAAAAATGCAATCATGGATTTCTATAAATACACTCTCTCTTACAATTTGTTCATGTCTGATTAGTAAATTGGGATCTCTCCAGTCTCGATTCGCATTCTACAAATTGAGTTGGAAAGTCGAAGTTCATTCACATTGTAGGGCAGAGGGCCAGAGTTACAATACTGCAACATAGGCCCAGACATTCCTGATTCCTGATTCAGATAATTGAGAAGGCATAAAGGTGAGTAATCATTTCTTCATACTTGATAGTATTAGTTTTAACTTTTAATTCATAGTGAGAGGTCAAGACGCAAGATGTCACAGTCAGACATGGGTGTGACTCCTCGAGGTGGTGAAGAGATTGAGATGTCATACAAGGGTGAGATGGAGACTCCTTAGGGTGGTGAAGGGATTGGAATGTCAGACAAGGGTAAGACTCCTCAGGGCAGTGAAACTGAAGGGATTGAAAGGCCATCAAAATGCCCAAACCTTAAACTTAAAGATACTACCATAAAGTCTTTCTTTGGAA
This sequence comes from Cryptomeria japonica, assembly GCF_030272615.1. Classification (NCBI taxonomy): domain Eukaryota; kingdom Viridiplantae; phylum Streptophyta; class Pinopsida; order Cupressales; family Cupressaceae; genus Cryptomeria; species Cryptomeria japonica. The sequence continues at coordinate 916,906,504 of NC_081407.1, forward strand.
TTGGCAAAGATTCTGGTCCATCAACTTCTACAGTTATAGAAGCCATTCACAATAGCTCACCACCACCACAAGGTGGGATTGTCATTGAGTTAAGTGGATCAAATGAGGATGACAATACTGACACAACAGAAGATGTTGTAAGGGATACACACAATGAGATAATTCACTCTGATGCAAATGCTAGTAATGAAGTTGATGTTGGTAGGAAGAAAAGAAAAATGAAAGTAAAACTGGGGTGAGAGTGGAGATGACAAGGAGTTTTAAGATTGATTGGGTAGAAAAGTACCCATTCATTGAACCGGTCCCAAACAATGATGAACAAGCAATAGAATGCAGGTGTAAGATTTGTAGCTGGAAAACTAAAAGAGAGAAGAAGATGTAGCTAAAGCTTGAGACCATAGAAAAGCATATTGGTAAGGTTTATGAAAAACATATCATAGATGGAAAGGAAACACGAGTAGTAAGATGGAAATCAAAGGAAGAATGTCTTCATGTTAAGTATGCCGCAGAATATGAAGAGCATAACCACAAAATGAAACTAATTGGTAATAGTGGATTTGGAAATACAATCAAGGTTGGGCTTGAAGATTGAGCAAAAGATGCAAACCTCGCAAAGGCTATTCAAATGAGTGTTGTTTTTCATATTATGTCAAGAGGGCGTCCTATGAAAGATTTCCCAGAATTTAGTAATTTATTATCTTTTTTGAATGTTCCTCACTATCCTATGTCACATTGGTCAATTAATGCTGGATGGGAAATGGTAAACCGTCTCGCTGAGGTGGAAAAGAAAAATTTACAAGAGAGTGTAAAAGAGTCAAATTTCATTTCATATAAATCCATAGATGAAGTTACTGTGGTAGATAACATTTCTTGGGTTTGTATGCATGTGTATACCATAAAAGAACATGTCCACCGAGCTCATCTACTCTGTGTTTGTAAAATGAGGGGCAATTCAACAACATAAAATTTATATTTGGAAGTTAAGAAATCTTTGAATGAATTGCTTGTATGGATGACTTGACAATTGCCAAGAAGTTAGTGTGTGTTGGAGCTGATGGAGCTGCAGTAATGCAAGGTCAAAGGTCCGATCTTTGCGCAAGATTACAAACTAGTATTGCACCATACATGGTTGGCATTCACTACATGGCCCATCGAATTAATTTAGCATATAGAATTGTAAGCAATTTCCCTACAGTGTCAAAAGTTGAAGATCTGGTCCACAATCTCCACTCATACTTCTGCCGAAGTACTAAACATTTTGCAGAATTTTAGATTTTTACTGAGGGAGTAATAGGAGGAAACAAGCTTCTCAGGGATGTTGAGACCAGATGGATCTCCTTGCATGGACCAGTGGAATGAGTTCTAACAGAATATCAATCCTTGATCAGACTAATGTATGAGCAATGCCTGATAATAGACGAAGCTCTTGATCTCTTACATAAGTTAAGTGATATAGAGACTCTGTTAATTTTAGCTAGTCTTCTCCCCATGCTAGATTCAATCAACAAACTTGTTAAGAAAGCCCAAGACAAAACTATGTATATCAATGATTATAGCACTCTACATAAAATGACATGCTTGAGCCTGGATGGTCTATATTCAGATCTAACAGGGCAAAGCCCAAATTTTTTTAGGTGGCAGATAATTACAGATTTGAATCATGCTGAATTTTTTTTACATTTCAATACAAAAAATGAGTTATGTGTCTTTGTAAAAGGATTTTAGATACCAATGCATCAATCTAAGACGGGCAAGCGAGGCAGAGCACTACCAGTTAAAAAGGAAGATTTTGACATGATTGTTAAATCTGTTAGTGATAATTTGAAGTCTATTGCATATGAACTTTCAACTGAGATTCGTGAAAGATTCCCTCGAGAAGAAATACTTGAAGCCATGGGTTGTGTGTATCCTCAATTTTGGCATTCAATTGGAGATAATCCAAATGACGCAAAGATGTATCGTAAAAAACTAGAGGAATTGATATTGACATTTTCAAAAGATGCATATTGCAATGGACAACCAATAGAAGGAATTTTAAATTCAGATCATTTTAGAAAAAATGTAAACAGTTTGCATTGGTTATGAAACAGTAGTTGGTTAACTTGGAGAATCCATTTGAACCTGGATTGATCACAAGGCTTTGGAAAAGGATAGATCAAAGTGAAACATTGCGTATTGCAATACCAGAATATTTGAAACTTGCTGATTTATGTGAAACAATGATATTGGGGTCGGTGGAAGATGAAAGAGTTTTCAGTGCATTAGGGCTTTTGAAATCAAAGATCAGAAACAAATTAGACAAGAATTGGAAAATTGCTTGAGGTTGTTTGTAACCCAGTATAATATTAGAGATTTTCCATATGATAGGGCACTGGCAATCTGGAATTCCATGCATGAAAGACGAGGGGTGTGCAACACTTTAAGAGATGGCGGTGTTACTGCTAGTGCTAGTGTTGAGACAAATGAATATGATGGATCACAGACTTAGAGTCAACATGAAGATGAAGACATTTTTGAATACCTGACTCAGAATGAAGATGAACCTATTAGTACTAGTCAGTTTCTAGATCTTGACTCCATTTGGGATATGAAAGCCTCGGAGTGAGACACTGAAGTGAATTAGTAGTCAGTTTATAGGTATTTATAATTATACTACAGTTCTTGAGTCATATTACAATTTCAATTTGCAAAATTGCAATACTATAGTTGTCATTGATGATTTTTTATATTGTATTCCTTGAATTTGTCAATCAGAATGGATACTTATTTCATATTTTTAATTGTGAATTTGAATTATTAGTAAACAATTGAATTATTAGTAAATTGGTATTTGGTTCCACATTATGTTGAATATGAAATGCAACAATTTGTGTCACAAGATCCATAACATTATTCATATTGCATAACTATTACTGCTAGATCCTTTCTACTGTTCTATATTAAATACTTAACATGATGTTCATGTCGATTAGGGTTTTGTGTTTATTTTTTGTCTTAGTTGGCTAGTAAACTGAAGTTGTCGTGCGTTGAAAATTTGAGTTGTCCTCTCTTTATTTGTCCATGTCAACGTCAAGTGTGGTCAAATGGTTGGTCAGACATGTTTAATATTTCATCTCTAACTCGTAGATAAATTTCATGTTTAACAATTTAAGTGGCGACTTAGCAAGTGTTAGTTTGGGTTTAAATCGCGAGGCCTCTACTTTTTTTAGTGTTAGCATTTTATGTAAGTGAGCTAGAGATTGTTAATGAAATTGCTTTGGTTGCGAGGTCTTGAATTGGATTGATGCCATGCATTATAGCCATGAGAGTTAGCGAGTAAGTACTAAGTCATTAATGGTTTGTGTGCCACTGCTTGCTCCTGTTTATGACAGTAAATTAACATAAAGCATCAATTTTTGTTGGTACTCGTTGGGTCGTTGCGGTCAAGAGATAAAAAGTTTTGAGATTTTATGGTTATTGCTAGCTCGCAGGTCCTTTATCATCAAGTCAGTTTAAGTCGCGAGCTTGCGAGTACTGGGAGATTTTAGTTGTCGCTACCTCGCAAGATGTTTTGCACTTGACCATTTTATGTTACGAGGTTACGAATGGGTGCAATTTTATGTTGTCGCAAGGTCGTGAGGTGTTCGTGGTTAAGTCATTTTAATTTGTGATCATGCGATGTGGTTGGTATCGCAGCTTAGTTGGTTTCATCGCTTGCTCGCAGGTTTTGAAGTTGTTTAGCATTTTAACTTGCGATCTGGCAACAGGTGAGTTTTGGTATGATTTTGTGGTCATCATATGCTCGCAGGTTTGTAAGTCTTAAGTAAAAAAGTATTGCGAGCATGCGATGGCGGATAAGTGTCTTGTTTTCATGAGATCGCAAGGGTTTAAGTCAAGTTAAGTTTCTAGTTGCGAGCTTGTGATGAAATAAGTTGTTTTGTTAGATTTGTAGTGGTCGCCAGCTCGCAAGTAAAGAAAGAATATTAATAATGTTGTTGTGAGGTTACGACTGAAGAGCTTGATGAAGATCAATGGCTGTTGCTCACTCACGAGATTCTTTGAGGATTCGTAAAAGGGGTTGCGAGCTTGCGATTAAGAGGATTTGGTAGAATTATCGCTAACTCGTCAGTTCCTTTCCAAATTATTATAACCGGTTGTGAGTGTAAAATTAAAGATGGGGATTGACACATGGACTTGTTTGCTAGGTTTTGTAAAAGTTTTGAATGGCAATCGCCAATCAAATGCCACAATAGCTACTACTAGTTCATGGAAGTGTGGCAATTAATATTAATGAGACTTGAGAGAAGTGACAACGCCCAAATACCATAAATTGCATGATCGAGTTGAGATTTTGACATTTGTGGCAAATGGTAATTAATGAGACTTGAGAGAATTGACGGTGCCCAAATACCATTTTATGTTGCGAGGTTGGGACTGGGTGTGATTTTATGTTATCGCAAGGTCACGAGGTGTTCGTGATTAAGTCATTTTAATTTGTGATCATGCGATGTGGTTGGTATCATAGCTTAGTTGGTTTTGTCGCTTGTTCGTAGGTTTTGAAGTTTTTTAGTATTTTAAGTTGTGATCTAGTGACAGGTAAGTTTTGGTTTGATTTTGTGGTCATCGCATGCTCGCGGGTTTGTAAGTCTTAAGTCAAAAAGTGTTGTGAGCATGCGACGGCAGTTAAGTGTCTTGTTGTTGTGGGATCGCAAGGGTTTAAGTCAAGTTAAGTTTCTAGTTGTGGACTTGCGATGAAATAAGTTGTTTTGTTAGATTTGTATTGGTCGCCAACTCGCAGGTAAAGAAAGAACATTACAACTGTTGTTGCGAGGTTGTGACTGAAGGGCTTGATGAAGATCAATGACTGTCGCTCACTCGCGAGATTCTTTGAGGATTCGTAAAAGGGGTTGTGAGCTTGCGATTAAGAGGATTTGGTAGCATTGTCGCTAACTTGCTAACATGTGGACTTGTTTGTCGGGTTTTGTAAAAGTTTTGAATGGCAATCGCAATCAAATAGAAGGGCATGAATTCAAATTTTGCTTGAGTACTTGAGCTTTGAAGTTTGAAATTTGAATTAATGCCACAATAGCTAGTTTGTGCAAGTGTGGCAATTAATGAGACTTGAGACTTGAGAGAAGTGATGGAGCCCAAATACCATAAATTGCATGATTGAGCCAAGATTTTGTATAATTGCATTAATGCATTCTATCTTTGAGGTAATCCAGTGAATTGAGCTCTGCAACAACATTGGAGAATTCAGAGTGTTGGGTGTGGGAAAATTTCAAAAAATTGGTTAAATTTTTCTCCTGCAGCTAAAATGAGCCAGGCGACGAGTGGAACTAGAGCTTCCAAGCCTAAGTCCAAGCCCAAGCCCACAACAAGTGGAGTAGGAGGACCTGGAGGCTCCAAGGCCAGTGCCACTAAGGAAAAAATGGTTAAGAAATAAAAAGAAGAATTTGTAGATTTGATGCCAGGGAATTCTGTTGCTTTGAATACAAATGATTTGGCATGGAAAGATTTATGGAGCCAATGCAGAAACCCTACCATGCCTAATATGACTGGTTCTGCTCTGTTTAATTATTTCTGGAATAATAGGATTAAGGGTGTCCCGATGTCAAACCCTTGGGATTTAAATATGGCAAAGTTAATTGTGCCAAATGTGTATGTTGATGTGGATTTGATCATAGAGTTGGCCAAACACTATTGCCTAGTATCTAGGGTAATCAGATGAAAGAACCAGTCTACCCTAGTTTCAATTAACAGAGCTAGCTTTGTTGAAGCTTTCCAGATTACTAGTGCTGCATGTACAGATATAGATTTGGAGCGGATTGTAGAGGATTATGACAAATGCAAAGGTGTTATCAAGAAGCGTGCAATCCCTAGATACATGCCTAGGGTGAATAGGAAGTTGGTTATAATTCCAGAGAGTATCGAACCACCATTTGACATCACACCTTTCCACCATTATATTCATTGTACAATCTATGGATTATGTAGAGTGTTGGGTTTTGATGGAGATTCAACAGTGTTAGCTGGATTACTGATGATGGCTATGGACATTCAACACCTAGATGTTAACAAATATTATGATTATGTGGGCTATGTGGTTGAACACATTCACAATTCTCTAGTTGAAATTTAGAGTGGTGCACCCAACCCTACATTCAAGCATTATTCATTGCTGATGCATTTAATCTTGTTCTATAATGTTGAGTTCATGGATAAAGAATTGGAGCTTTTCAAAGAAGAATTGGGTGTCTTAATTCCAATACAAAGATGGACCTAGGTTTGGGATAGTAGTTCTCCCCATTCTTCTTTCCTTTTCTTTGAAAATTGGATTGTTTTACCAATTATGGAAATCGTAGGAATAAATAGGGAACGATTGTCAATTAATGTTAAGAGAGTTTTGAGACCTTACCAGTTTGTTCTAAACTGGTCTATTTCACATAATTGGGGGGACTTTTATTTTTTTTATAAATTTTCTGTGATCAGAGTCTATGGGTGTCCTCAGCCTCCCCATATTTTACCAAAATTTGTTCCAATTAGGATTACTTTTATGGAGTTTATTTGGCAATTGACCCTAGTTGAAAAAGAATACCTTGATAAACACAGGAAGGGTTCTCTTCTTCCTAGGATTTGGGTTGCATCTAATTTTACCATTGGTAGGAGTTCCTTTGATCAAGTAAATAATTTCCTTAAACAGTATAGGCTGGTTAATGCTGTGTCTAGATTTTGTGATCCAAAACAATTTATTAAAGTTGCAATGCCAAAAATGACACCTTGGGCCACAATAAAGGACCATGAACCATTGGATGATGAAGATGTGTTTAGAAATTTGCTAAGAAAAGATGAAGTATAAGAAAGGAGAAGAAAATGGAAAAATTTGATGAGAGTTGAAGCAGAATTGAAGGCTACTGACCCTAGTTTCTCAGGTTTTTGCCCTAATAGCTCGTACCTAGAGAGGATTAACAAAATTCTAAGTTTATATGAAACTCTAATGGAACAAATGCCTCAAATTCTAGATTCAAAAGTGGCTACTCAGTAGGAAGACCCCCAAGATGGACATTCTTCACATGGCAAGAGGCCACTTAGTGTGTCCGCTGATGATGTAGAGAGTGGGGATGAAGTTCAATCTACTCGAGTGCCAGTTGCAAAGAAACAAAAAACCATTGAGGTCAGTACAATTGTGAGGAGAGACCCTACTAGAGCAATTGTTACAGAACAAGGACAATACTTTCATCAAATAAGGACACATCTTAGGGAAGCAGTGCAGAATGAAGAACAGGGAGAAACAAAAGAAGCCCTTGCTCAAGGCTTTGATGAGTGTGTGATGTTGTCAAATGAGTTCATGAAAGATGGTGACTTTATTAAGTCAGATGAATTTAAATTTTTTTTAACAAGATTGAAACAAAAACAATTAAGGCAAAATCTGATCATAGAGGAAGCAAATGAAGAAAAGAAATAGGAGATCATCAAGGCACTGCAAGAATATGATCCTGATAGGGAGCAAATATCTGTGGAACAGACAAGACAATTGATTAAGAGTACTGGTATGATTATGATGCCTGATTGGGATATCCAGTCTATTTTTATTATTGATTAGATTAGGAAGCAAGAGGACCCAATGTTTAAAATTGAATTTGAAATTGGAGATGTAATAAGAGGAACAGGATTCAATCCTAAGTCAAAGACACTTGCTACTTGGTCTTTGGCCCCTTCCACTCAAAAGCCCCACCTTCTAAATATCCAAGTAGAAAAGAAAGCTGATAGAATGATCTGGAACTTGCAAAACACAACTAACATGGAGATTGCCTCATTTTTTACTCAAGTGTCTTTCATGAATTTATCAAAAACAGAGGATTTGTCAAGAAGATACACGAAAACATATACCCAATTGATTGCATTGTCTAAAAAATATGAAGAGACACTGATGAAGAAGGGTGCTCTAGAAGAAGAGTTAGTGGAGTTGAAACAAAAAATTGCAAATGAGCCCCCTCCAATATAGATTATAGAACAAGTACAGGAAATACTAGCTGATGTGACAACAAAAATGGAGGAATACACAGAGAAAATTGAAAATCTTGAAAAGGAACAAAATGTCAAAGCTATCTCTGTTGTGTCAGGAATTCTGAAACACAAGATTAATGTATTGAAAGGAAAATTGATCATAGTGTATGATTTGCACATTTCTTTGAAAGAGGCAAGCAAAACATCCTCTGAGGTTGTCGCTTTTCTTGGACCTTTGTTCAATGTTTGGCTAGGAAGAAGCAGATTAATGGATAAGATAGATACTACAATGAGGTATAGTGATGAGTTCCCTCCCAAGATCAGTGACACTAAAGACATGGTGGTGGTAATGAATGCAGCTTATGCATTTTTCATAGGGAAGGATGTGCTTATAAATGAAAAATTGCAGACATTTGGGGAAGGTTATAGTAAATTGGTGCCTTCAATTTATGGTAGTAATGGAGATTTGAAATTAGTTTTTGATTGGACCAGCAAATTTGATTTGATTCTGGAGCAAGAAGAAATAATCAAGCATGTAAATGAATAGGTTGATGTTGATTTCCTTAATGGTATGCTTAATTCACTATTCAAGGTTAAGGTTGACCATGCAAAGTTTATTGTTCAGTCCAGGGCAGTTACAGATGCCAGATGGATAGATTTAGTTGCAAAGTTGGAAGAGGTAAAGACATTCAGTTAGCCAACAAACAAAGAGGTAAATAGGTGGCAAGCCATGCTAAAGCCAAAGAAGAAATCTCAGGTTGAGGTTGCTACCCAAGATTCCTCACAATAATCCTAAGCTTGTTGAATCCTCATCTTATAAAAGGATTCCAAGATTAATTTGAGAGGGATGGCCACTTTTTCTTTTTGATCACTAGAGAGGGATGGCTAGTTGGCCACTTTTATTGATGTTGAACTTGAAAACACTTATATAGTTATAATAGCTCAACTGTTCAAGAATTTGATAACTGATAAGTGATAGTAGAATCACATTGTGAATTTACTTTCTGATATCATTATGAATATAATATCAATATCATTTGTAGTTTGTTATCTTCACATAATTGTCTTTCTGTTGAATTTATGTTTTCACAGTGAATTGAATGGTCAAGGGTTTTTCAGTTTACATATGAATCTGGGTTGTGTATGTAATGGCATTATTCATAATTTCATTCCTATTTATCTACAAATGAATCTTATTGAATTTTATTATCATGTTGTCTTTGAATTGTAAGTGACTCTATACCCTAGGATAAGGCACTGGTCTGTTGTCTTGATGTTTTACTAATTATGTTGTATTCCTATCTATTGTGGTGTTTAATACTTTCATTCTTAATACTCTTATGATTTTATATGCTATGGATGTTTATGCAATATATATGGAGGTGTTCTATGACTATGTCTATAATCCACCCACCAATTACAATGAGGTGAATCCTTAATATGATTCCAGACTAACAAAAATTTTGCATTCCTAGGCATAATAGGATTAGGAAGCATTAAATGAAAAACTACATACACCATAACAATGCATCAAATAAAAAAAGTTAAATCTCATGATTCTGATCATTTGAAAGAGATATATAACTCCTTCAAGAAGCTGCACAAAGCTTGACACTAAATGCTTTTCATTTGCTCTGTAAATGACTATACAGTATACAACTTGAACTTTCTCCCTTCATCTATAGTCTAGAATCACTACTGGAACCAGAAAAGGAACTCCAATGACTATACAACTTGCAAAATTGCTTGAGCCATGCCATTATCACCTTGATGCCTTCAGATGGAATGTGAGATGTTACGTTCTATCCAACAGATCATTTCCAAATAGAGGAGGAATCCTTCATGCCCAAAAATAGAGAAAATGGAAAGAGAAGCTCGAGCTTTCATGCCCACGATCGAGAAAAGTGGAAACATGAGCTTTAGGGTAAATGTAATATGTTGGGGAGGGGTTGTAGCTTCCATGTCGTCACAAAGATGACCGACTGCCACTCCCCACCCAAACAAATCCTTCTTTCATTCCTCTGTAGGATCCTTCTTCAAACCCCTTGCTATCCTATGACAAAGTAGAAGCAGAGGATGTGCCATGCTTGGCCTTTCTTGACAAGAAAAGGCTTTCACACCCCCTCTGGCAATCCTTCTCACTTTCACAACCCCTTTGACAATAAACAAACTCACACAGAAGAAGACAAAAAAACACCCATCCAATATCACAGAGCACACAACAACTCCATGCACGATCCTGCTCAAACATCATCTTCCTTTCTGAGGAAAAATCCATTCTCTGAAAATGAAAAGGGGTTCTTTTCTCTTCTACCAATTAAGTCACTACTCCATTGTATTTATAACATTATCACACTTCATTTGGTGATGCCTATTCACGTGAAAAATCATCATTTTGTTGTTTTTCAACATGACTGTAGACTCTAGAAATCATGCCTATCAAATCCACTACATCCTGCTAAGGCTCATCTATTATGAATGATTTTCTTCTGATTTTATTCCTCCTTGATTGGACAAATTCTGCTTCAGAGTCTCTGACAACAAGCAACCTATGCTCTTATTTCTCAGAGAAATCCATGATCTCCCATCTCTAACTCAAAAGCTATCCAATCCTTTTATGCCTTTGAAACCATCGTCCTCGCTTGTCTAATCAACCTCAACTCAGGAGAAACCTTCAAACTAGTCCCTCAGGAATGAGTCAGCATCCAAGCCTTAAACATTTTAGGTTGTGAGGTAGTGACCAAATAGTTTGTGGTTAAGTTTTATGGTTATCGCCAGCTCGTGAGGTAAAATGTCTAAAGACGTGATCAAGCCGTGAGCTAGTGACAAGTTGGTTTGGCTTTACATTGCGAGGTCTCTAGCTTTTCGGGTGTTAGCATTTTATGTTACCGAGCTGGATATTGTTAGTGAAATTGCTTTGGTCACGAGGTCTCGAGTTGGTCTGATGTCATACATTATAGCTGCGAGAGTTAGCGAGTAACTCATTTCATATAGTTGTCACTAGCTCTCATGTTTGTTTAATGTTAGCATTTTTAGGTCACAAGCTAGCGACTAGATAGTTTGTGGTTAGGTTTAATGGTTATCGCCAGCTCATGAAGTTAAATGTCTGAAGACCTGATCAAGCCGCAAGCTTGTGAGTGAAGTGCTAGTGGTTAAGAGATAAACAGTTTTATGTTGGCGAGTACGCGACAAGGGTTAAAGTTACCACTATCTCCAAGTCCCTGCGGTGACGAGGACTTAACATTTTGTGGTTGAGAATTGGCGAGTGGGAGTTCAGTTTCCCTTAGTCGCTAGATCTCGAGGTTACAAAGGCTTAGCATTTTCAGCTTGCGAGTTGGAGATAGAGAGAGTCGTAAGGGCTTGTCGCTAGGTCGTGAGATGGCCTAATGGACAGTCTTCCAGGCAGAGAGATGACAACTGCATGCCATGTGTTTTAATGACGTAAAGTTAATATCTTGAAATCGCCACTATTTTTATTTTTACGATTTGAAAATAGATTGAAATCGCCAATATTTTTATTTTTATGGTTTGAAAATAGGTTGAAATTGCCAATGTTTTTTTTTAATGGTTTGAAAATAGGTTGAAATCGACAATGCAAATATTTTTCTGGTTTTAAAAACATTACAATTTGCCCATGTAAATATTTTTGGGGTTTTAAAAACATTACAATTCGCCAGGATTTTTTCACAAACTTTGAGCAATCATGGGTAATTCACCAATGGAGATTATTATTTTTCTTCGTAAACTGCAAAAATTCTCCCGTAAAATTAAAATTTTCCTTGGGAATTATACAACTTTCGCCAGGTTTTTACACCTTGTCCAAGGGGGAGTTTCTTAAATTTTTCACTGTTCCTATTCCTATTGTTCCTTGAATTATCATATACAATGACATCCTATTTTTATTCATATGATAATGTGACATAATAATGTTCAATGATTTCTCTTGTTTCTCACTCAAACTTGCATAATTGATGTATTGTGGTATATCATCATATATAATGCATCTATTCTCTCTCATTGTTTCTATGAAATTGATTCCCCAAGTTGTGTATTCATCACTTTGATATTCAATAGACCAATTTGTTTGTCTATCAATATCCTCTCTTCCCAACATATCTATTTCTAAGAGTTGCATTACATCATGATGATGTATCCTAGATATGATTTCCCATTCATTCTTTGTAGTGTTTTCTTGAATGATGCCATTGTCTTCAAATCCTGAATCACTAATACTTTCATTATTTTTTGTAGTTATTGTTCACTCCACATGCCAAAGGCTATAATTGAGTTACTCCAAGTTTGATATTATGGTGTCATTGTTGTCACCTATATCTCTTTCCATGTCATGAAATGTCTTATAAAGTAACAATTCTGATAAACATAAATCAACAAATTTTTCTAGTTCATGTGAAGAAATGGATAGAAACCTTAGAAACACTCTAACAATAGCTTCTCTTTCCCTAGGCTCCCATTTGTTATCTCTTCTCTGTCGAGGATTATATATCCATGATCTTGATACATCAATAAGTCTGATAGCTTCCATAGAGAATGGTCATGTCCTATATCCATCAATGAATGATTTTGTGTGTTCTTCATTATTATCTTCATCACATACAGCAACAGATTTGAATACTTGATGTAAAACATTCATATTAACAAATATTTTACTACTCTCAACCAAGGGAATTTCTAAGAGCATGTGGCATGTTTCTTGAGCTCCAACATCTCTTTCTATAATAGTTTCAGTCAAGAGCGTCATGTATGCCTTTTCTACTAGATCATCTAGGTTTTCTATATTGGAAAGACACAATAGCATTTGATGGTAGGTTCCTAAGCTCTTCTCTACTTTCGCTACATAATTTTCAATGTACTTTATCACTACATGTTTTGAGAGAACCGGTTGCCAATCTATATTATCTCTCCACAGTTGTAGTATGTAGCGGTTGTGTGAATTAACATTGTCATCATTTCTTTCCGATTCAAATTTATTTTCACTACTCTCTATGTCTTCATATAATTTTGATCCATATAAATTTAAGGCCCACTGTGCGTTGTAACTACAAATTTATTCATAAATATTATTTGACATGTTTTTTAAAACTTTTATATTTCATGTATATATAAAATTATTTATTATAAAGTAATTACCTAAAAACCATTCTTCATTGTTTTTTTCTTAAACATGCACCCTCTCTACACATTGTATGTCTTTGTACTGTTTTTAGAATTTCTTCATAATCCTTATCAATATCTGTCTTGGCAAGTTGTCTTGTGTTTTTTAGACATGGATGTTGATCAAAGTTTTGGAATGCCTGCAATAGTAAAGATGAATGTATTAGTTTCCTATGTATAAAATATTCACATTTATATTGGATTACATAAGTTAAGTTTGAAACTCATTATAATTATACGTGTACATTTCATTGATGAACATCTACTCTTGGATTCCATGCGTGAATAATGCAATGGAAATATCTTTTAGTGGTCTTTATTTCTTGTTCATTAAAGCAATCTATACTATCCATATTTGGTGCTCCATGTATCCATAAAAAACCATGCACATGTGGTGATCCTCTATGTTGCCATTCATATCTGCACCAATAGTCTTTAACATTAAATATCTTTTCTAGTATTTTTTTCTAAATATAGAATGTCTTAAGTGCACATAGTGGGAAACTATGTGATGATAGTTGATCACATTTTGTTTGCTCTAGGCTTGAGCTTCACATGGAGATGTCGGTGCTATTCCTAGTATCAGTGCATGTAAATTTGGCCAATACAAGTCTGCTGCACTATGTGTAAATAATATTGTCAGTGTTTCGATTTGATGAAGCATGTCAGATAGTTCTACTTGATATTTTGTCCAATAGGATCTCATTCCTCTCAATGTTGTTCCAAATTGCATCAATTTATTAGCTAGGTGTGAGTTTGGCAAGTTTTTCATGTGTTCATGCAATTCATTTATTGTGATAGGGAACTCTCAAAGGTTCCTTTTTGTAAATACGTCAATTAAATTTTGTGCTTTGTGCCTCATTATCATGTTCATCATGTAGTATCGAATTCTTGGGTGTTTTCCAAAGTGGTGGTCCCTATAGCAAAGAAAATGCTTCACATACTCATGTAGGTGTACTCATCTTATTCTTGGTTCCAACCAATCACACCTATCATCAACAAATTGAGTTGGAATGCCATGTCGAGTAAACCTGTTGTTGTGTATTCATTGATTGGAGATACACCAATTGTATACCAATCAATCAATGTGGGAGGATCTGCATTTAGATTATTCACCCATGCCTGGATTAATTCAAACTCTCTTGGCACGTTCAGTGGTTTTTAGGCCATTGATGTTGTGTGATCTATGATATTAGAATCATCGATTTCTATAATTGGACCAACAAATACAATTTGATTTGAGTCAAAATCAAATTCCATGTGCACAATCCTTATTTTGTCAAAGATATTTTGATCACAATATTTGTCCAAATCATGCAGAGCATTATGATCAATTCTAACACTTGAATAGAACTTGTCATGCTCAATTTTGTATTTTAATGTTTTGTATACACGTTCTCCATTTACCATAAATTTGTATTTTGTGCCATGCTAATCTTTTCTTCGAACAATCATTATTGGCAAGTCTTTGATTAGATGTGGCAAAATATTGGAAATTCATTCAATATTTTATGAAAAACTTATTGTGTGTCATTTATACTTATATTGACCACTTGTTGATGCAGGGACTTTGCAGGGTCATAACTTTTGACTCGGTTGTCTGATTGGGTTGAAATTTTACATGGATGTAGATCTTGAGGAGTTGATTGGATTGCCGATGAACAAATTTTGATAGGGCCCTACATTTTCAGGGCCAGATTCTTTCATCTAAGGCCTCAAAATTGGCTTTTACTCTTTTTTCAGTTTTTTTAGAAAGTTGGTATTTTAGTTATTTTTGAGCTCATAATCTTTTTTAAGATTAGAAAGTTGTTAATTTGTGTTGTAGGAATGTTTTTTTTATATTTCTAGAATATTTCATAATTTTTGGGATAGATTTGAAAATTTTCTTAAATGGCAATTTTCGGATTTTGTAAAAATCTACCCAAAAAGGAATTTTTTGGTGATTGTTTAAAATAGGGACTTTTCATTGTAATGGCAGAATGGTTGGAGTTGCAGAAGAATAATGATGAACATTTGATCTAGACTTCTGTTATTTCTAATTATTCTTTGTTATATTGATTATGTTTTAACGGGCTACATCACTTGTTACATGTGTGACTTGTAAAATTGGACTTACACGTGCAATCAATATTTCTTCTACTTGTGTAAGGTTGGCAAGTTCTTTTGGTTGTGGTCCTGGAACCATATTGTTCAACAAAGAGAATTTGTTATTTCCTCATTCTTGACAACACCTACCACATATAGGACCTTGTGAAGTGCAATACACTTTTATGCCAAGGTAACATTCTTGACATATATAACACAGTGTTGGAGAAACAAAGTTGTCTAATCAATGTCGAAATGCAAGTTGAATATTTTTCAAATCGTTTTGAAGAATTCCTTTAGGATTGTCTAGATTTTGTAATTTATTTGTTGTTCCTACATTTCTTTCAGGTTGAGGAACATGTTGATTATTTTGAGGTATATAGTCAACATATGTGGATTCTTCATTCTGATTATTCATTTGAATGTTTGTATCTAATTGACATTGTTGCATTTCAAATGATTGTTGACGAAACTTTTGCCTTTACTCCCTCTAAGAATGGGATTGTCGTTGACATGTTCATTGACAACCACTTCCAATTGTATTTTCATCTTCTCTATTTTGAGCTTCCAATTCTTCTACTACTACTTCTGCTCTATGTCTAAGTTATATGTGTCATCCAATTGCATTGTTTCTTTGTCTTTGTTCCTCCCTTTCAACATCTGTCATTCGTTCACATTGTCTTCTACGATATTCTCTTTGATAATCCCTTCAATATTGCCTATGTTGTTCCTCTGAATCAAAATTCATTCTTTGTCGTGGCATCACTACAAAATAATTTAGATGTTAAGAAAATTAATAAATCCATTATAATTTAAATAATATCAATATTGTAGCTTGAAACTTAATACACTCTATTTGTGAAAGAAAAGTTATAAATACAATATTTCACAAAAAGATCTACATATTTCATGTATGCATTTTATCGATCTTTATAGGAAGTTTAGAAATAAAAATATATATACAAAATTATCCAATTGACATCCCCAAGTGCACTATAAATTAAAGAATAACAAATTAGACAATTTCATCACATTCGTAATGCTTTAGTTTTATAAGACTTGGAAATCAAAGCTATGAAGAATGATTAGGATGAGTGGAATGTTGAATAGCATATATATATATATATATATATATATATATATATATATATATATATATATATATATATATATATATATATATATATATATATATATATATATATATATATATATATATATATATATATATTAAAATATATATCTATTGTATATATTAATATATTAATGTACAATTTGATAAAAGGACATGCTTTAATTTGGTTTAGTGATTAATTAGTTTCAGGGCTAGGGTTGAATTGGGAATAGAGTAAAAATATGGATACAATTTAATTACATATAGGATCAAGGTTATGTTTCAAATAGTATAAAAGCTACGGTTAGGGTTCAGGTTTAATTATAGTTAAAAGGAAAATTTAATTTCATTATTTTATAAAACTTATTAATATTAAAACTTATAATGTTATGAATATTAGCTTGAATATATAAGATGAAGTTATTAAAATTAATTTAATTAGTAATTTAATATTATTAAGAAATTTAAATAGTTAATTAAACTAATTATCATACATTTTATAATTTTGAAAAATAATATATCTTTATTAATTAAACTCTTTATGAATTGATAAGTTGAACAATTTTGTTTATTAGTTCAATATTAAATTAAAATTTCATTTATAAACATTTCGTTAATACTATTATTTGTGTTAATAATTTAATTATAAGTTAAGATGTATTATATAATATTAATATTATTTATATTTCATTTATAATAAATTCATTAATATTAAGTTATCAATAATGATTTAACATTTACTACTTGATAATGTTATAATATGAATAATATAGATATTGACATGCCAAACTTATTGAAATTGGTTTTTTACCTATTATATATATAAATTCTTGTTTTCAATGAATTGATTTTTTTAAATTAATTATTTCTTAATGAATATTTGACAAAAAATTATCTTATTATTTTCTGTATCAATATTGTCCAAATATGGTTTTTGTTAAAGTTATTATACTATTATGTTATTTGACCTTGTAACTTTATTAATATATATATCAATTTAATATAGTAATGAAGTCATTTTGTAATTTGATTAATTTGTATTCCATAGATATGTTCAACAATGTAAGTTTTAATTCCCAAAAACATTCAAAATCTACAAAAACAAAATGTCAAACTTTGTTATTATTTTACATCAGATTTTAAAATCTGCCACTACCTTTACACATACTGGCCATGTCCAAAGACACTATAGTTATGATAACTATATTAAAAAAACTATACATATTTACTTGGAAGTTTATCCAACTTTGCATAAATTTTCTATTCATTGAGGAAGAATAAAAATCCTTCTTTGATTTGAGCCACATGCTCCCCCTTGAAATGAAATTCATCTTGAGCTTGTTCGCGTAAGAATTGATCAAGAGCTCCTATTTTAAAATGCAAATAATCGATCATTTCTTGGATTTCACGCATCTGGTCGATGTCACATTGTTGTATATCGTAGACTCCTATGGCAATATCTTCAAAGTCATTTATGATCCCATGAATGTGTTGGTCAATAGACTTGATAGCTCTATCCATTATAGATTCAATGAAATTGTTAGAGGCATTAGATTTTGCGGGACTCGGGGGGTGAATAGATTTGTTGCTTTCAGCTTCAACAGAAGTTGGGGGGTGAATTGTTTTTTTCAACCTTAGTATTTTCGTTCACAAACACTTCTTCGTAAGAGTTGGAATCCATAGTCTATAAAAAGTATATATATATATATATATATATATATATATATATATATACATATATATATATGTATATACATATATGTATACATATATATATACATATATAATTATATATATATATATATATATGTGTATATATATATATATATATATATATATATATATATATATATATATTAAACAAAAGATAAAGTGAACATTTAATCAATGCGATTATTATTAAGGAAAATACAAAAAAACTATTATTTGATGGACATGAACACATTGACTACTAAATTCTTTGAAAATAAACAAACTTTCGTTACCATCATAATCTATTTTGATATCTTTCATCCAAAAAACATTTTGTATGACATACTAAAAATTAAATGATATAATAATAATAAAATTTTGGCAAACAAAAGTAGTAGAATGAAGAATGGTAATGATTTAATTATAGCAAGGCTTAGGATTAGAGTTGAATTAGGATCATGACTATGATTAAAGTCTACATCATGGTTATGATTAGGGTTAAGGTTAGGGGTTAGGATCATGACTATGATTAAGGTCTAGATCATAGTGATGGTTAGGGTAAGGATTAGTTTAGGATTTTAAAGTTGAATTTGGTTAAATGTTGAATGAAGTTGAAGGTTAGGCTCTAATTACATTTGGTTAATATTAGGGTTCAATTTGTTTTGCTAATAGAATTAGAGTTCAAATTAGTTAAATCTTTAATTATTTAAGGGGGGTTAGGATTCAATTTAGTAGAGTTTCAACATAGTTAAATATTTTTAGGATTGGGGTATAATTTAGTTTACTATAATGAATAGGCTACATTTTGGTTTAGTGTTGAATTTTGTTTAAGGCTAGGGTTCAATTTGGTTTCATTTTAGAGTTATATTCTCTTTTCAGCTAGGATTTCTTAGGTTTTTAAAAAGGTTAGGGTTTAATTAGGTTTCTAATTAAGGTTAATGTTATGGCTAGTGTTAATATTGAGGTTATAGTTAGGGTTAATGGTAAGGTTAATGGTAGTATTAATTTAAACTTTGCATTGATATATTAAATACATATACAATCTACATAAATAAATAAATTAATATGAGGTTGAACATATTGTGAATAAATTTATAAATATTTTCAAATAATAATTTTATATATTTTTTAAAATACTTATGTATATAAATAGTATTAATATATAATTTTAAAATAATGTTAAAATTATATTATGTACTATGTAGGTATTAGTCGATGTTATACATTTAAAACTAAAATGTAGATATAAATGAAATCTTTCTATATTTTTTTTAGATATAAATAGAACCTTTGCATTTATTTTGTTTTTTATACAAATCATTTAAAATTTTAAAATTGAACTAAATTCTATTTTGTTTTAAATCAATCAATTATTAGTTTTATCATATATTCTAATATAAATATAAATTTTCTATATTTTTTCTTTTCCATATAAACTATTTAATAATTTTAAGATATATAAGAAAATGAACTTTCTACAAATTAAAACTATCAATTATTTCAAAACTTCTCAAAACAAATCAATCAACTTTAAAAACAATTTAAAATTCTTTTTAAAAAGAACCTAAATTATGTTTAGGTCAATGTAAAAACAATTTTAATGGCTAAAAACCTTTCCAAGAACTATAAATTCTAATCTCTTCTCAAAATTTGATAAATACCTCTATGAAATATTTTTTTAAAAACTAAATAACCTTTAGGCCAAAGTAATACGTCTATGCTCATGTTTTAATTTTTATCATAAATTTTGTATTTTAGATCAACTAAAAAAATATTTTATGTTTTATTTTATTTAAAATTTAAAAACTCCTTCAAAACCTAATTTATATCTTTATAAAAAACTATTACACAAATTTATAAATTAAAACAAATATAAATATGTTTTAACTGTAAATCATATAAAATAACCTTTTGCATCCCCGTAAAGTCTGAAAAAATTATGCAACTTGATTATTACTTTATTCTATTCCTCACTTAAAACTAATATTTGTAGATGATTAATTTGATTGTAATTGTTGAAATCTACAATGGCATTAGCTGGCAACTAACATATTCAATCAATATCCATGAAGCTTGTTAGATGAGATGTTCTATTAATATTCATGAGGCTTGTTAGATGAGATATTCAATAGAAGAAAAAATATTAAATGAAGCTCACTAAGAAAGCACACCAAATTTTGATAATGCAACTAGTTGATATTTCTCATTTCTCTAATGAATACTTTTTCCCTTGCATGGAGTGATAAGAGAAGAATTGGATTCACTACATGCAAAATCTATTTTAATCTAAAGAAATCATTCTACCTAGAAATCATTCTACTTGTGATCCCTTCAAGATTTCTTATTCATTGAAATGGGAAGAAGATAAATACATTGTCTGACTAACGTCTAGTTTGATAGTGCAAATAGAAAGCCTGAAAGTGTCAACAAATGTCATCTCGTGGAATGCAGTGACTACAAGATTTGTAAGCTGGATTTGTTGAAACGATTGTTAAAAATTTAGACAAATGTGATTGGCATGTAAGAAATCCAAATTGTTTGCCACAATGGATAATCTTGTTCGAATCTGAATGCAACCTAACTTGCTAAGAAATTAAATGCCATATGCTAAGATTACTTTGATTCAATACAATTGTGGCAACCTTTTTTTTTTTTCGGTACATGTTCCAATTACCATAATGTTGCTATCAATATTTTGGATGTCCATGATTCATTAATTCTGAGCAATGTTAGTAGGATGGTACATTTGGAGTGGCTTGATATTATTCTACCACAATAGAATGTGAAATACTTTTAATGGTGTCTGGATATGTGATTTCTCCTATGAATGGATTGTAAGCACTGGAGGTAAATGATAATCCATTCAAAGGGTGTTTGTGCAAACAAAAAGTTCTAGATACCTAATTAAGTTGTTAGGTTTACTTTTGTGTGACAAATCTACACAGTGAATAGCAAAAAAAAATAGTATACAGAACAACATATACAATGAAAATGCAGACAATTAACAAATAACATACCTACTTTGATGATTGCTCATTTTCCTTGTTGAAAAGTTTGTTTACGAACAAGAAGCTCTTTTGTAGAAGCACCAAATTTGCATGTCAGAATACAATCCCATGGAGGAAACAATTTGACAAAAACATTTCCGATTTATTAAAAGAAAGAAATCATAACACAAATAAATGAAGGAAGACGCAATGTTTTTTTCTAACTTTTCTTTTGAATACAACTAACTTTTCTATTGAATGCAATGAAAGTTGTCAATTGACAACTTTAACTGAAAGCAGGGTAATCAATTCACCTAAAACGATGTCGGGATGCTGATTATTGCACAAAGTAGTAGATACGATGGTTTTACATGTAAAGTGTAGAAAAGTTTGAAAGCAATATCATGCATATGCAAAGATGAAGCTTCTATAGTTATGATAATCGTCTGCCATAACAATCTTTTTTTCCATGTTAAACAAGGCACGTGTATAGTCAAATGCAAATTGCATCATTGTTGGCAGGATGACATTGTAATATTCTCCTCCAATGGTGCCGGTATAAATTTCTAACTAGATTGAAGATGTGAATAAATTAAAGTTTATATGATGAATGAAATTAAATTTTGAAGGGTAGGATTGAAAGATAGCATCGAAATTGAAGGAGATGTTTTTGTGTACACAGATGGGTGATATGTATAATGTGACTGTAAGAAGCCTCTCGGCTTAATTAGTTATTGTCCTACTGCAATAATCTATTTTTTTCCCTTTTCTCTTCTAATTCATTATTCACTTTGCCTATGGTTCTATGGGGAGAATTTTTCTATAGAGATTCAGAGGTGTCGTTTAGAAAAAATAAAAATATGAATTTTATAGTGCATTTTAAGCTTAAATGTTTAAACTCCATGGATTATAGATGTCTCAATAATTTATTATACTCTCTATTCAATTGAACATAATATATAAATATAAAATGGTTAAAAAGTTGATATACAATATGTTGGAATATTTTGAACAACAATGTTCAATTTGTTGTCTAGAAACTTACTATTCAAAGTACAAAGAACTTCAACTAAATCTTTGCAAATTTGGATGTTTAAGTTTTATTGTTAAAACTTTCAAAATAAATGAGAAAACAATTTGAAATAAAATTACATTCATTAAGTCTTAGGAAATTGTTATCTCTAAATTTTGCACCCAATCTAAGTTGCAACAAAACTTAGACAAAATTGAGAAACATGGGATTACTCCAAGGTTGTGGGTGACCTATAACTAGAATAAATCTCCGAATGAGGTTGATTCCTAGCTGGTTATTATCACTCTAAAGCTACTAATTTTTCAAGGAAAAGGGAAAGAGGTAAACTGAAACATAAAAACTTTACAACTAATATTTAACATTAACAGTAACTAGGTGATACACCAACTAAAATGAACTTATGATACTCAAAAAATTATAACACTTGGGCACCATAAGATAGCTTGTGAAACTCACACAATTTATTTCAATCGTACACATGCATCAATATTTCATAGAAAGGTCCAAATAATTGCTTGCTCCTATGCAGGAAGAGGAAAATTTTAGAATTAGGAGCTTACAATATCCACTTGACACTACCTACAACTTGCACATTAAACTTATCACAGGGAAGGTATGAAAATAATGAGACAAAATTTGAGAGGAAAACAAAGATATTTCACTAACAAATTTGATCAATCATATAATTACACAACTCTGTGAACAATAAGAAGATGATAATGTTGTCATAAAAGATCTCCAAGGTAATCTTTGTATATCATAATATGAGTTACAAAACAAAAGTATGTCAAGCTGAGCTAAGGACTATAAAAATAGTCACTAAGTCTCTCAAGTCTGCATCAATATCCAAAATTAACTTTTCAAAATGAAATTGGAAGTATACTTATGCTTCACTTGAGAAGTTACAAGAAAATAGGAGTCTTAATCCCTTGGTCGAATTCAACTTAAAGCCCTAAAATCTAGCCACTAGATTTTCTCAAAAAGAGCTCATAATGTGTGAAAAAGTCATGCAAGAGTATGCCAACCATAATGAGTCACAAAATTGCACTTAATATAGTCCAATTGCTACTAAAACTGCTCCTAAATCCCCTCAAAATGTTTTTCCACCTCTCGCTATATCCTTGGTCTAAGTTTGACACATCTTCAACACTTGGCAAAAGTCAACAATTCAAACTAGAAACTGTTTATGACTTGGTCTCTTATTCACACTTGGCAAAAACATATGATATTTAGTCTTATCTCTCTTCTTGACTAAACCACTTGGCACAATTTACTAATTACATCATTTCTTGACCAGACTCTTCTTCGCACTTGTCATCATTTGATCCCTAAAAAACAATATTCATTAATTTTTAAGAGAAAACCTTAACAAATATTATTTGTAAGCCTAAGAATGATATAAACTCTTTATATCCATAATACCCATGGGGTATTTGAGAGAAAATATTTCAAAAGAGAAAAGAAAAAATAAAATGCCTTAACTTCTCGACATATTAGGGCTATCAAACCCTAATTTTTCATTTCATTTTTAATTTCAACATTCAATATTATTCTTCCTTTGTGTTTCTGCCTCCATGTTGAGGGTTTGGTGAAGCTTTTTTCTATAGATATTGGAGATTTGGAATAGATGAGAACTGAATTAGGTGATCTATCGGTGAACTTGATAGTTTGCTCATTGCTCTGTGTGTTTGGAGTGCTACTCTTTTTTATGTAATTTGCATTTTAACTACGACAGGTGTTTAATATCTTCATATTTTTTGTGGCACTTCATTTTCTTTACAACCTCTCTATACTTCTGTTAATCATTGATGACATGTGATTGCTCTATGTTTTGATTGTATCTCTGCATCTTTATTGTTAGTCTAAGACTAAGATACTAGTGAGTGATGTGTGATACTGTTGTGGTATCAAGCAGCAATATGAATGTATCTCTATGAATGAGATTATAATAGAGATCTCATTTATACTAACTTATAACATGCTCTTTATGTTTGAATGCATGCTAATCATTGTCACATCTCTGTTGGACTATTATAGTGAAGATTTCTTGAAAATGACAAACTGGGTTTTTTCCAAATTTATTGGGTTTTTTTGTTTTGATATTTTCTAAATCCGATGAAAAATCATAAAAAACTACTTCATCATTTTTGAGTTATGATTGAATCATTGTGACTATATTTTTTCCTTCTAGAAACTTAATGACAGTGTTTTCATATTTGATAATTGTCTTATGATGATGGTAACCTTCGCTTCCTGCTCATTTTTAAAAAAAAACTAAAAATAGTGACTATGACTGCAAATTTTCTTTATGTTTTTAATACTTGGACTGATATTCACCATTGGACAGTCTTCTTTCAATACTGATCCATGAGCTGCCCTATAGACAATAATATTAAATATAAACTATGATTTGCATTGGATTTTTTCCATATATACTGTCATTTTCATGACTGATGTTATATGCTGACTATTGTGATCACTATTGCTTTTGACTAGTTCATGGCTTCATAGACTGCTCTATTTTCAATCTTACTATCACAATAGTATTTCTCTTAATCAAATCTCACTATATGATGTCTCACCTATAATGCGCTATCTCCTTATGAGTACACTCAATGTGACATATAAAGACTTGGAAGGATTTTGGGTTGCTCTCAATGTGAGGTGGCTGAAAATGTATCATATTAACTATCTTTGTTATTAAGGCTTCCTTGAGACTTTTTGTATCTTTGTTGTTCTAGCATAACCTTATGTTAACCTTATGCTTGTTGATACCAAATGTCACCATTTAGCATGACATCAATATCCATTGTTATTTTGTCAAGGTTCTTCTATGTGTCTTTGGAATCATTGTATTTATTGTTTTGCCCTTATTCATGGGGTCTTCATGCATTGTTGATCATAGCATTGTCCCAGGTTATTGATCTTATTCTTGGTCACTGAGTTCTCTATTCTTTGTCTCCAAAACATAGCAAGTGGCATTCTTCGTTGGATTGTTGCTATCTTGCACTACAATATCTATTATAATGCCTTTTTAGGATGCTCTTTGGATTTAAAGGAGCTACTCTCTTTATTTGGTAGTTCATTATGGATTGATCATTAACTATCAATGCTATAATAAAGGCTGCAACCTTCCTATTCATTGTTGACTCTAAAAGACTGAATGTTGGCTCTCATCATTGTATTTACATTAACTTTATAATGTTGATTATCTTTTATTTTATTCTTGTAGTGTTACTGTAGATAATCATTCATGCTGACATTGTGATTTGGTACACTTTAATACTTATTTGTGAGTTAAACCCTATCACCACCTTTGAAGGATTGTACTATGCATTTGTGAGTAACTCTAGTCATTATATTCACTATTTTTTTATGACTGAAAGGGCATTACTTTTTTGATGACATATGTCTTTACTTTTTTGATGCACATTGAGATCAACTGATATATGTATAAGCACATGATAATGTAGTGTGCATAACCAGTAATTGCTTAGATCCTTCAAGATGTAACATCATTGTTATTACTAATGCAGGAAACCAAGCACTTGGGAGGACTCATGATGCATAGGGACAATCAGGTTCAGACAACCATTACAGACGCCTAATCGGTCATACAGGCAATGACTGGTTACCCTCTCTACATTCTTATGCCTTTAATTTACTTATTTCATGTATTTGTTGTTCTTCTTATGTTTCAAATAAGTAAAGGCTAGTCTCACGGTTTGTGTGAGACAACATGTACATTTTTATATTCAATGAATAGATATTACACTATTTTTCAGAAAATATTGCACAAATCTTTCTATGCTATGTTTATTTACATTAAATGAAATGATTTTCTTGAACTTTGTAATCTTTAAAGTTATTGTATTTTAATAAATGAATATAATCTAAGAATTTTTAAAATTCACCATCTGCTTGACAACATGGTGGCTCTACCTGATTGAGCCTAAAAGTAAAAATCTAGTAACATTTTTGGTGATTTTTGCTTAATGGTTGCCTACTAAACATCAAAACCAGTAGCCTAGACAAGTCTTGTGCACAAAGTGACCTAGAAATCACTAGTGAAACATAAAATAGTGTAGATAATAACCCTTGCTAGCTTGTTTAAGTACAGGTCTACGATCTGTGATAGTGAAGTATGAGACTTTACTATCATGGGTTGGAGAAATGCACTTGATAGGATAATGAGAGTTATCTCCTACACTATTTCGACTCAAAACAACTCCTTTAATGGACTACCACCATGTTCATTGATTGATTGGATATGGGTGTATAATTTGTGACAATAAGACATAAGTCTTATTGTCATAAATGGTATATGTATGCTCAACTTGTGGGTGCCCAAAAATGGGTTTACACTTGTAGACACCTAAAATTGTCCTGTCTAATTAAATAAATATCTTTATTTATTTAATTATCTAAGCCTAATTCTTCTATTAATTGAATAAATCCTTATTTATTTAATTCATTCATTTATCCTCTTCTAGCCTTATTTCTCATTTAAATAAATACATTTATTTATTTAAATTATCCTTTTTCCTAAATTAAATAAATATCTTATTTATTTAATTGATCTCACTTCTTCTATTAATTAAATAAATCTTTATTTATTTAATTAATTCATTAGCCTTTTCTACCCATGACACATGTCATTCATCTCTTAATTCATACACTACCTACCCCTTTCATTATTTTATTATTTTCTTTACCTACCCTCTAATCATAGTCGGCCTCTTTTTACACCTCTCAATCTTATCCCTCCATTTCTTATGGTGTCTTCTATATAAGGAGATGCTTCCTTCATTATCAAACGCTGGCTAATCAATTTATTCACTTGACTACACTACGCTTTTCATATGCGATCCTACTTGCAACCACATTCCGATCTTTGTTGAGCTCTTGTGCACATAAAATCTAAGAGCAAATATATCAAGCAAGATCAATGGAGATTCAAACCCTATTGGACATGTGATGGTATAATCTTTGTGATTTCATTTGATTTGCATTGTCTTAGGTAATCTTCATATGTTATGGTGGATCTTTGTTTTTGTTAGGCTAGGGTTTTGTGGTTGAATTCATGTAGTATTTCAACATTGTTGTTGTTATCCATTTTCACCATATACATTTTGGCACACCCGATGGGACTCTTGTCCCTTTTGCATTTAACATCCTTGTTGCAGATTTTGTGTTTTGAGGTTTCAGATCTGACATTTTCGACAGTATTTTGGTATTTTCATGTCTGCGTACTTTCGGATTGTGTTTTTAGTTTTTTGCCGCATCTGCGACATCTAGGATCACATCCACACCCTCGACAGTATTTTTTTTTTTTTTTTGCAGATTCCGGAAATTGCGTCTATGTTCCCTAGTCGCGTCTATGGGGTTTTCAAGCACGTCTGCATCTAGAAGCCACGTCTGCATTCTAGAGCTATGTTTGTGTTTCACAGAAGCCACATTTGTGTTTATGGTAACTGCATCTATGTGCACTGATTTCATTTTGGGGGTTTTTCATTGATTCAGTTTTTAGGCATTCGGTTTTTTTTAGATTTGGTTTATTTTGAGCTAACATTTTCAGATTTAGCTAACGAAATTGGTGCAGCTTGTCTTGAAAGAAAAATCATTTTTTTGAAGGCCCCTATTTCACAAAGTCTTTTGGATTTAAAATTTACCTAACTTGTGTGCTTGTAGGAAGGGGTGATTATTTCAAACAATCCAAACTACTAACAAATCTTTGTTGTAGGACCTTGGCAAGGGTTTTTGATCTTTATTATGTGCCTTGTTTTCATAGACTAGCAATCACTTCAATTGGTGCTTTAAAATTGAATCATTGTCTTTTGTGTCTTGAGCAATAGGCTCTTTTTGTTTAACTTTAGAGGGCTTGTCTCCCCGTGTGGTCATTAGGACTACTAGTGAGGAGAGAACGACCCAAGTGGTAGCAAAAGAAAAGCCATCTTCTTCCAAACCACTATAAATAACTGTATTCATGGTGAAAACTATGAATAACGTGTGCTGATTAGTTCATACCGACTCTATGTCTCTCCATAAAACCCGTTTGATCAAATTTATTTGATCATTTGTAGGGCATAACCCCTACCGGCTGGGATCCTTCTATATTTATAGAGCTAAAAGTGCCACATGTATGGCCACATGAGCGGATGCCCTTACTAGCACCTTTTTGTTTTAGAAGCCAAAATCCTTCTAGTTGTTGGGGCAGGAGATCAGACCTTTGGTGGCGGCCCACACACATATGGTTCTTAGTAGAGATACAAAGTTTGCCATGAGGAGTTTTCATGGGGACTGATGCTTGGCTGCCCTGAGAAGTGAGTGCCAAGGGTGGAGTCAATGGGGTCAAGCATCTAAGTATCCGCTCTGAATAGCGTAGCCTTGGGGGAAACTCCATGTGGGATCAACAACTATTGTCTTGGCCAGCCATAAGAATTGTGCTTGACTTATTTTGAACAATCAAACATTCAAGACCAAATAGCAAAACATTGTGTCTTTTGTGTCTTCAAGTGTATGCAAAACAATTTTACATCAGACATCACACTTTTCTTTAAGTCATTTTTGAGTCTAAAACTTGCAAACATTGAGTCCTCATTAACACTGTGTCCTCTTGTCATGAAAAATAGTCAAACATTTAGATTTGGTCACAACAAAGCAACTTCACAGATTGGAAAAAATTGCACAAATTTTGTAGAAATGCATTTGTGTCTAACAAGATAGTGTTTGAGAAGGGTAGAAATGCATCTGTGTTTTTGAGCAACTTTGCATTTACAACATATCAGAATCACGTCTGTGTCTGACAGAATAGAGTCTGCGTCATTTGAGCATGTCTGTGAAGTATACAGGCATGTCTGTGTTTAGGATTGAAAACTTTCATAATTCAGTAAACAAGAACAGTTAGTTTCAGACTTATTGAGCTTCCTAGGTTATCTCTTCAGGTTTTCATCTAGCATTCAACCGGTCTTTAGGTCTCACAAAGTCCATCATTGCTTTACACATTACATTACATTCATATTTGTCTAAACTTGAGTCAAAAGGTCACTTGCTTGTCCTCATCATACTTTGTCAACACATTACATACAACAACATTTTGCTAAGTGGTCCCTCATCAAGGTCTATCACCTTTTGGTCTCATTTGGTCTTACTTAGAGTCAAGGTCAACTTACCTCATCAAGAGAAACTATCCTCTCTTTGGAAGCCACAACTACTCTACTACATACATACTTAGTCTTACACTTTGGACATTGCAAGTACACCTCATATTCATTTATATTCCATCCAACTCTTGGTCTTCCATACTCTTTCCATTTTTCATCTAGTCTCACACATCTTGATCAATACCTAGTTCATGGTTGAAACCCATTCCCAAAAATCTAGGAGAGAAACTAAAGAGGCTCAAGAGTCCACAAACATGAGTTCCTATGAGTATGACAATGATATCTTTTTCAATTCTGATCATACTACATTACCTGACATGGATGCTTATAGAAACATTCCAAATGTTGAGAACATGGACACTACAAACAACAATGATACACACAATGACAATATGGACAACTTCTTTGTACATTCAGCAGAAGTGGAAGACACCATTATGAATCCTCATTTCAATCGATTGGTTGAGGAAATAATGAGGAGACATAGACAATACTTCTTACAAGTGATGGCACAAAGTGGAGCCAAGATCCCTCATGATTTTGACATGTCTCAAATAATGGAAAATCGACCTTTGCAACAAATTCACCTCAACATGGATCAAAGGAGGCCTAATAGTGGAGGCAATAGAGGACCACATATGGTACCTGAATCACCATCATCTTTGTTTCAAAAACTAGAGGTCCCTTACACATATGGTCAAGCATATGATACTCACCTTCGCAGACCATTATGGAAGTCTTATGTAGAAAAATATGCTCAATCACATACCAATGCTAAGGATCAACCACCAAAGCATTTGGATACTCAAAGGCATGCTCAAAATTTGGACACAAGGAAACCCCATGTCAAATTTGGGGTCAACACACTAAAACAAACTCATGACATGCCTGTAGAGTATGGTATACATGGACAAAATAGATATTTCATGCCTCAACATGACTATATACCAAGTGGTCCATATACACAACATCATTATAGACCTCCTCCATATGAACATGTGTATGATCAATATCATCCATATATGCAACATGCTCCTCCTCCAATTGGTGCCTCAACCATGGGGTATGGTCCAAGAAGTCAATCTCCACCTAAGAACAATTTGGAGCAACAAATCAAGGACTTACAAAAGAAAATGGAGGACATAAATACACTGAAGCCAACATACAAAATGAGAGACATATGTCCTTATCCATTTGACAAAAGCATTCCAATGCCTCCATTTCCTACACACTTTGTGACACCTAAGTTTGATAAGTACAGAGGAAAAGGGGATCCTAAGGCACACATAAGACAGTTTTTCATAGCTTTCATTAAGGTAGCAGCAGAAGAGACATATTTGATGAGATTATTCCCACAAAGCTTAGGTGATCAAGCTATGGAATGGTTCTTCCAACTTCCACCTAGAATTAAGTCATGGGGTGACTTAGCAGAGGCATTTATCCAACATTTCTCATACAACATAGAGATAGACATATCAATCACTACTTTGTGCAACACCAAGCAAAAGGATGGAGAGTCTTTTTCATCATTTTTACAAAGATGGAGGAATCTAGCCAGCAGATGCTCTTATGAAATTCCACAAAAACAAATGGTGGAGATGTTCACCCAGAATGTTAATAAAGACATTGGCTATGATCTAAGGAAAGATTGTTTGTCCACCTTCAAGGACGTCATTGAAAAAGGCTTAGCGATAGAAAATGTCCTAATTGAATAAGAGTCATTAAGATATTCAAGGAAAACAAAAATGACTTTAAAGGAAAAGATAAGCCAAGATTTTGGAATAAAAACAAGAACACAGTCAATGATGGTGTTGTTGATGCCAATACAGTGCGAGCCAAAATCATTTTTTCGGGATCAATCTCTACAAACAATCAAGTGAATACTCAAACAACTTCTAGATCATGAAGGAAGTACACCCCATTGGGAGAACCACTTGAGTCTATTTTCAAGAAGCTAGTGGCAAACAAAGTAATCACAATTCCAGATTTTCCTCTATATGAGCCAAAGGTCAAACCAAATTGGTGGAATGATGATGAGTATTACGAATTCCATAAGAGCAAGGGTCATAAAATAAGAAATTGCCATTGACTGAAGAACATCATACAAGATCTCATTGATAGAGGTGACATTGAGATTGAAGGACACTCATCCAACCAAGAACATGAAATGTTTAAGGAACCATTCCCAAAGCATGACAAGGGAAAAGTTGCAGCCACAGATGACCAGACCAACTATACCAGAGCATCCTATAACTATGATTCAACTATCAATCACATTTCAATGGATAATTATGTCTCTACTATTATCATCAAGGACAAAACCCCTAAGAATTATACCTAGAGACCCAAGATTGTCCTAAAAGGCATTGGATCTTCTTCCGAACCTACCTTTGAATGTAATGTCACAACTTGTTGAGGTAAATTCACTTTGCAAGGTGCTCCAGCTAAAAACACCACTTCTTCATCAACCAAGCCTGAATACGACCTTGTAGAACAGTTAGGGAAGACACATGCGCTTATCTCCATCCTTGAGTTCTCACGCATATCCCCCGTACATAAAGCTATTCTTGACAAAATCTTGAGAGACACCTTTGTCCCTACCAATCTGAACATGGACCAATTTCAAGCCATGGTGGGATACCTTTCCATTCCACACTCCCTTACATTCATAGAAGCCGACGACGCCTCCATGAGTCAACCACATAATGCACCTTTACATATTGAAGCCTTCCTACACAAACATCGAATAAAATGAGTCTTGATAGATGGAGGAGTAGGTCTAAACATTTGTACATTGAGCCCTATTAAACAATTGGGATATTCTAATAAAGCTGTGAATTCTACAAACAAAATTACCATCAAAGCATATGATGATGAAGAGCGCTCATCCAAAGGCACAGTCACCTTGCCTCTCAGAGTTGGGCTAGTTATAAAGGATGTGGTTTGTCAAGTCCTAGACCTGGATCTCACATACAATATATTGCTAGGATGTCCATGGATTCAGGAGATGAGAGCAGTCCCATCTACATATCATTAATGTATCAAGTTTCCACACAATGGAGTTGAAGTAACCATCAAAGTTGATCCAAATCCATTCATATATTGCAACAATTTGCGACCTCGATCAGAAATAACAATACTAGTCAATCGAGAGGCTATTCCATCTTCATCATATGTGGATCCAAAATCCTTGAAAGCTTCTACATCAGAACAAGTAGAGCACAAAGAAAATTTCAAGTTTAAAGACATGGGATGTGGTGAGTATATCTTTCATGTTGATCAACTCCCATTATCTGCTAAGACATTCAGTCGACAAGAACAAATGACAAACAATTTGCAATTCCAAGGAATTGGGTGTGAACCACCTAGTGTTGTGACTACTAAGTCTGAATGCAAATCTCCTCTAGTGGTACAAGCAACTCTTGATATCAATAGTCCTAAGAGTGGTTCCAACAAAGAATCTATTGAGTGTATCACCAACCCTCTTGAGAACTCACATAGCTTTACCATTTCATCCACTCATTCCATTTATAGTCTGCTCCTAGACTTGGATCAACAAGAATCAGAAAAGCCCTTACTCATTGGGGATCAAAAATCAAGCTTTGAAAAGAAAGATCTAAAAGTCAAAAATAAAGAAAAGTCCTTTAGTCCAAATCAAAATCAAAAGCTATTGGACTTTGAGGTCAAGGATAAAAATCCTATGAAAGAAAAAGAACAAGAGATGATCTCCCCTAATATCAAAATAACTGGGGGCAAAAGTTCTACAATTTCAAGTCAAAAAGAATACTTGTTGATCCTAAGTCTCCATCATGCTATCCTACTTTCATTTCTTTTCACAATCATAAGCCTTCATAACCAATCCACTTGTTCCATACATCCTTTCCCTTCTGGTGATACATCATGGACCTTTAATGGAGCTTCCTCAAAGAAATTTGTTATCAGGGATGCCCAAACTTCTTTAGGTGACACGCATACAGGCCTACATAGTCCACACATTAGTAATTCTATCTCAATTCCTTTATCAAGGAAGGTAGTCACTCGAGCTACACATCATTCAGTCAAGGAAGGTTACAGTTACAATCATAAGGTTTAGCCTCGCACATTTGAGGTAGGCAACTTAGTTCTCAGAGAAAATCCTAAAAATCAACAAGACAGAGAGAAGAAGGGCAAGTTCGAACCAAACTGGCTGGGTCCTTACATCATCACAACAGCATATGGATCTAGTGCATATCAGCTCTCAACCACAGAGGGTGAACCTTTGGAGGATCCTATCAACAACATGCACCTTCACAAGTTTTACACATAGCTCTTCAGAGTATTCTAATTCAAAAATACAAAAAAACCAAAAAAATACAAAATACAAAAAAAAATTAAAAAAAAAAATCATAAAAAATAAAAAATCATTACCTGGTGAAAACCTGGCAAACAGGCGCCTCGTGACACAAAAAAATTGAAAAATAAAAAAAGTAACAGAAAAAAACATTTTGTCCAATGGTGAAAACCACTTTGGTGGTGCCCTGGGCAAGTACCATGGTGAAAACTGGGTCACCGACACCATGCGTAGAGACATTGCTCCTCCCTCCTTTAGGATTCCATTTCATCCTCTCACTTTGCACACACTCACGACCTATTCATTCATAATAAACTTACCCATTCCCATCATGGCTTGTTATTGATCTACCTAAGATTGGTTAGCCATTCATAATAACCTCCCTTTTCACCTTTCTCCATCCATAATAAATCAACTCCTATTTGTGGCTAAGGAAAATCCTACGTCTAGTGATGGGTGTGGAACTGAGAGCATCACATGTTTTGAGGAGTATAGTTTCTTCCAGTTTTCTTCAATCTAATTGCACACAATCCACAATAAAGCAACACTTGCATCGCCAATCCGCTATAAAGTTCCATCTTCTCCGCAATAAAGTATCAGTTTCAGATGAGACACAACAGCAACAATGGGCTTCAACAAATCAAATCTTTCAATAGACTCAGACAACATATGGTTCAAGTGCTATCTATCCTTTTTGTGAAAGTAAACATTGTGACCACAATCAAATAAGACTTATACAAGTGACAAGAGACACTAAATTTGAGGACTACAGTGGATGTTGGTGTCGAGTCTTGGTTTTCTTTTGATTTTATCTTTTTGGTGACATGTCTTTTAGCTTTTCCATGATGTCTCTGACTAGAGATTTTTATCTCTAGGATGTCTTTGACTAGAAAGGCGAGGATGGGGTATCATCACCTATTTTTCTTTTGATGTCTATGGATTGTCTCTTAGTAATGCTATGACTTGTCCAAGGATATGAGGATACTGTGAGTCTAGTATGAACTAGGGCATTCCTTGTTTGTTACTATCTTGTCTCCATGCAAACGGGTACAATGACTTTCTGGGTCAAACATATACCTCAATTTTCATAACCTATTTTGCCATAATAAAGCTCAATGATGATAACACACAAGAAGCTCTTTCACTTTCATATCTTCTATCTTCCATCCCCCTTTCTTGATTGACCTCCATCGTCCTTCTTGAGTCCATGTAGCCTACTATCACATGACTGAGTATAATGACACACCAAAAACATTTGCATCTCATGTAGTTGCACCTGCATTATCACATGTTGGCATTTCATACATTTACATTCACATATGCATAACATATAAAAAACATAAAAGAACAAAAATTGGCATTTCATCAAGTACATATTTTCATTCATATCATAAAATACTACATAGAAACATACATCATGAAATATCTCATCACATAGGTACACATGCATATAGCTACCACAAGAAATCATCTCATATATATATATATATATCAAAATCATAAGTGTCATGATACAATGATGTCAAAATACATATGGCTAAAATCACCCGAAGGTGTCTACATCATCATACAAAATGGTACAAAACTAATACATAAGAACCCACTAATCACTCCTATCAGTACTCCTGGTAGTGCTAATCCTGTCCATGTCATGGTATCCCAAGCCACATGTCTCACCCTCATCTCTAATCTTGGATCCTGAAACACTCATCTCAGTGCATCCCTGTCTCCCTCTCGATCGTAGGGAGCTAACTCCCCATCGATCGGTACCCTCGGTATCCTATATACATCCTCTAAGGTGATTGTCATCTCACTTATTAGCAAATGAAAACTACAAGTCTTTGAGTGCCATCTCTCAGCAAGTGTAGTCAGCAAACCCATGTTCACCCAAAACTTAGGCACATACAAAATATGGCGCAATCCCATAACCTCAATCGTTGCTCTATCTTCAAATTTCAGCTCTGGTCGTAAACTCTGAGACGATGGGAATCTCTCCCATGACTCCAGCATAGGTAGGTCCTCCTGTAGTCAAGAAAATCAACTGTGTCAGTCAAAGTGGCATTCCCTGTTCATCACAAAATGATGCTTTTTATCTTAAGTGCTTATGATACTATATCCTAGTGACACTCACTGTTCATCACAAAGTGTTGCTTCTATCCTAGTGACACTCCCTGTTCATCACAAAGTACTACATTTTTTGGCATTCCCTGTTCATCACAAAGTGCCTTGATCTATCCTATCCTAGGGCCTCTTCTTGAGTGTATCCTCTTGAGTAGTTTCCTAATTGGCAATGTATGTTCCATCACAGAATTGTCATTCCTAGCCCTATCTGCTATTCTAGTCTTCCCTAGAGGACCTTCTTGACTGTATCCTCTTAGCAGCTTATCTAATCGATAGCATATATTTATCACAGAACTATTGATTCGATCTTGAAGATGCAAACACGCCTAAGCGTATTTCAACCTTGTTTGACATTCCTAAACGTGCATTTATTACACTACCTAGCATGCATTTATGACAACATTTATTGCAACAAAGTACAAGGAGGTTTTGCGGTACTTACCGACTCTCTTGCATCTGTTGGCCTTTGAAGTTGGTGAATGCAATTAAATCTATGCACCATTACCATCGCTACTGACTGCTGCTGCTCTATTCTCTCTTTACACTTTGATCTCTTGAAGGTGTGGATGACAATGAGGATGTTTTCCCTCGTAGTCTATCTTATAGACTACCCTAGCCCTAGCCCTAGCCCTAGCCCTCATTTCTCAAGTCAGTCTTCTTTATCTTGTGACTCTATCACTCTATCCAATCTGGTCAATCCATTCTAGCCTTTCTTTCTTATCGAGAGATTTTTTGCAATCTTTTCAAACATTTTCATCCAATCTCTCAAGGGGGCATATCATTCCCATCTTGGGGCAACTTTGTATCAGTTCATCTTATCTTCTTTGAAACAATGCAACAAGCCGCATTATCTCAAAGAGGGGCAAAATGTAGACACCTAAAATTGTTATGTCTAATTAAATAAATATCTTTATTTATTTAATTATCTAAGCCTAATTCTTCTATTAATTGAATAAATCCTTATTTATTTAATTAATTCATTTATCCTCTTCTAGCCTTATTTCTCATTTAAATAAATATATTTATTTATTTAAATTATCCTTTTTCCTAAATTAAATAAATATTTTATTTATTTAATTGATCTCACTTCTTCTATTAATTAAATAAGTCTTTATTTATTTAATTAATTCATTAGTCTTTTCTACCCATGACACATGCCATTCATCTCTTAATTCATACACTACCTACCCCTTTCATTATTTTATTATTTTCTTTACCTACCCTCTAATCATAGCTGACCTCTTTTTACACCTCTCAATCTTATCCCTCCATTTCTTATGGTGTCTTCTATATAAGGAGATGCTTCCTTCATTATCAACCCTGGCTAATCAATTTATTCACTTGACTACACTATGCTTTTCATATGTGATCCTACTTGCAACCACATTCCGTTCTTTGTTGAGCTCTTGTGCACATAAAATCTGAGAGCAAATATATCAAGCAAGATCAATGGAGATAGGAAGAATGGAGATTCAAACCCTATTGGACATGTAATGGTATAATCTTTGTGATTTCATTTGATTTGCATTGTCCTAGGTAATCTTCATATGTTATGGTGGATCTTTGTTGTTGTTAGGCTAGGGTTTTGTGGTTGAATTCATTTAGTCTTTCAATATTGTTGTTTCCACTTTTCACCATAAACAGAGAGAAATAGGTTTGAATAATATATTCATTCATTAATTTTGTTGTCTCTCTAAGAATACAATTCATACATAACTCCTTCAAGAACCTACAAAAATCATAGACACAAGACTCTTTTCTACTTTTTGTCGTGTAAAATGGCCTCGTATAATCCTTTTGTTTCACCTAGACTTTTCTATTTAGAAACCAAAATTTGGAACACATAAGGGATCAAAATTCTGAACCTCGTCTCATAGCCCTGAATTCACTTTTATAAAATCAAGTGAGAAAACAAGCTTTAGGCTAGAGGAGATGCCTATCATCTAAGAATGACTATGCATAACTGCACTTTGTTATACAAAACAATCATCCTCGAACTTGCCTATACTGGATCAAAATTTGCAGCCGCCTTCTTCAAAACTCATGACGAAAATACCCCCATCCTATCTTTATGGGTTGCAAAATATCTGTCACTAGAAAACAAAAATAGTTATGCAAACGGTTTATGAATTTCTATTCATCATTCAAATACATGCCACTCCATATTCTATAGTCTTCATTGGATGGCCAATTGAAACTCATTATTTCATCTACTTTTTCGCTATATGGAATATACTTAACGGCTACTTGGTTTGCCTCTCTTTCAAAAGTTTCAAAAATTATCCCTGTAGAAATTATCTTATCCATACTATCTTCTAGCATATCCATATTTAGCCTATCACAAATCATTTCTACCTAGGTGTTGATGACTCTCTCTCCCTCTTCCTTTCAAGACTGCAAAGGCTTAACTACCCCTTCTCTATCTTCAATATCTAGCAAAAGAGTTTGTTGTAATTCACTAAAACTCTTCCTAAACTCCCTTATCTTTGTTTCTATACTTTCTGGTAGAATTTGGGATTCCTGCATTGATTTTGCCAACAAATATGTTGGTTGGAGTGCATGTGGCCTCTCAGTATGAAATTTAGAGGCCATAGACATCATTCTAAGCTCATTTCCCCTTTGCAACCACTTTGTAAACAAGGGAATTTCCACTTCCTTATCATCATTAAACTTTTGAATAGCATCAAAAAGTAAACAATATAAAGAATGAATATTGTTTAACCTACTTTAAATTTTCTCATTTAAATGAGTTAGCATAGAGCTAACTATATCCTTCTGCTCCTTAGTTGATTGTTTTTTGATTCTTTTAATTTATTCTCTAATTCAACAATCGTCTCTAGAAGCTGAGACTCATTTGGTTCAGTCGATCTTGTAGTAGAAGGCTCATCATCATCATCATATGGGACTAATACCATGCCAGGGATATTAGTTCTTGTATTTAATTGAGCTTCTTCTTGTCTTTTGACCATAAGTGGCGACCTGGATTTTGATGGCTCAAATGATGCTGCAAGTGCCAGATATGAAACCTTTAGTTGTCCTTTCTCTAGGAGTTGCACTCTCGTTTGCAACTCCACATGTCTTTTCTAAGATGCATTATAATCATTAAAAAGTTTGTCAAATTTCTTCATCAAGTCAGCTCTCTCTAAAGCTTCCTTTTTCCCACTCTCATGCACTAGCTTAGCAACATCAACATTCAATTTTGTAGCCTCTACACTTGATGTGTCGACTTCTCTCTTTATAATCAAAATTCCCCTCAAGTTGGGGTTTGAATCACTGATGTCAAGCTTCCTAGGTCTTTCCTCTAATGCCCATATAGCCAAGGGTTAAGTGCAAGAAGTTGTGTCTACTTTTTGGCCAAAAAAGTGGAACTTTTTTCCCTTTTGTTTTGGTTTCATCCTGTTTGACCTAAATATTTGAGGCACTTAAAACATGAATCTTGAAAAAATTCAGTAATAGAAAATGTAGTGGTCGAAGTCTACTTTCCAAATATGTAATTTTTTTCAATACCCAGATCTTAAAAAGGAAGTTTGAATAGGCATTAGTAAAACCTATAGTTTAAAAGTCACTTTTTAGGACCATACCATGCCCGTGTATGGAAAGCATAATTTGACCTAAATGAAACTACTGTTCTTTATCCTTTTGGGAAAAGATCTATAACTCACTCACCATTGATGAGGATATTTTTTTGTAATTTTTTTCCATATCTTTTTTTTTGTTATTTTTTAATTGGGCATAATCACTATTTTGAAAGATCTGCATGTACGGCAAGCATAATTTGACCTAAACTTAACATTTGTTTTTATTTTTATTTTAAAAACTGTATAGATTTGTCTATAGTTTGATGCCATATAATTTTTTTTCAAAAAACTTAAAGTCAAAAAAGTTATGAAAATTTTAAAAAACCATGTTATTTCAAGTTTATGGATCTCTTTCATTAGAAATTATTTTAAAATTGAAAATATTGATCCATTCTCTTAAAAAATTATATATTTGGAATCTAGACAGTGTGTACTATAATGGGTTTTTGTTGTTTAAAAAAATTCTGAAAATTAGGTGTTCAGATATATTTTTGAAGTCGTTTTTTTGTATGAAGCTTGATTTAGGCTTGAAGTTGCAGGTCAAACCAGTTCCAAGCCTCAGGTTTGGCTTTCTGAATCATTTACCAAGCCTAATTCCAAACCTACAAGCGGGTCCCAAAAAATCTTTGTACAAACGGGATCCCGTGTTGAGAACAAGATCCTGTGTTGAGAACAGGATCCCGTGTTGAGAATGGGATCCCATTCTTTATTTCAAATTATTTAAAAAAAAAAAACAAATGGGATCCCATTTGCAACACAGGATCTCGTTTACTTTTACCATTAATTTTTTTTTAAAAATTGTATAAATATATGATCATTTAACATAATAAAACATGTTGATTCAAATGTGCGAGTTTTTACATGATATATTATGATCTAGTTGTCCTTTGGATGCTTTTTGGTTGCAATTTTAGATCCATTTTTTGAAGGTGGCATTTATTGCATAAGTTTTTAGTCATGGGGTCTAAACAATGTCAGAAGAAGAAACAAAGGAGGAAATTGATCATCGAGGAAATTCAAGAAGAACAAGAGGAGGAGGCCAAACGTCAAAGGGATAGAAGAATGATGATTTGACAAATGAATAATCCTAATGCTTCTAGATCCACAAAAATGGAAGAGACAAGCATTCAAGATGATGCCTTGGGGGATCAGATGGGCATAGATGATGCAATTATGGATGATGATGATGTGAATGAAATAATTATGAAGAATATTCCAAGTACAACATCATCAAATCCAGGTACATCTTCAAATCCTTCTCTGCAAGACATGTATAATGTGATTATAGGTGATCTTCATATTGCTGATTTAGTAGAAGCTAGATATACCAATGTTGAGATTGATAGAATTGTCCATGAAAATGAAAACCTTCATGTTGGTAGCGATGAAATTATTTTGAATGTTGAAACTATAAATCCTTTTGAACATGGTGAAAATGAAAATCCTCCAATTGTTGAAGATCAGGGAAAGTTTTTTATAAAAATTGAAAAAAATATTTTGGATAATCTTCCTGGTAAGATTTCTTGGAGATAGATAAGAACATATGCCAATAGAATATACAAATAATTTTTTTATCAAAAAAAACTTGCAATTCAATGTCAACTTATGATGATATTGATGAGAATGTGGAAAATGAGAAAAGTGATGAAAAAAATAGGCATCTATGTGAAACCATCAAAAAAAGATGAATGTGTTAAGCATGTTATGTCTACTGTTGCAAGTGCCATTGAATCTATTGGTACAATGAGTCAATCTAAAATTAAGAATGCAGTGCAACGAGCTATAACAACTACCATAGTGAATAAAGCAACCTTGAATAAAAGGATGGTAAGCAACATTAGTGGAATTTTAAAGATGCATCCTAAAACATTGGTTAGAGAAGCTAAAAGAAGAGAAAGTATTGAAAGTGATCCAATCAACCAAAGTTGGAGTTTTAGTGGTAGACTTTGCAGGTCAGATATGAAATTGAATATTGAAGTGAAATCTTTGGTTGAAAATTTTTGGCATGATAATACAAGGGTATCATCTAATACTAGAGATGTTGTAAAGTTGAGAGTGGGGTGTAAAATTCGTGACCCTCATCCAAAACACCTATTAGACACAAATCAAACTGAATTTTATAGAAAATTTTTGGATGAAGTTTTGTTACCTGGAAATATCACTATAAGTCAAAGATCATTTGAAAAATGAAAGCCCTGGTATGTGAAAATTAACAAGCAAAGAGTCTCTTGTTGTTGTAAAATGCACGTGCAATTTCATTACTATTATGATGTTTTTCGATACATACATTGTGTTTTTCATAGTAATATGCCTATCCAGGAATGTGGTATTGATATGCCACCTGAATCAATCAAAGAATTCGTAGCAAGTTTATTTTTTCAAAGAATTGATGGACAATTATTTTATTTACATTCATGTATCTCTAGACAATGTTCTAGTTGTGGCAATTTTTCATCACTAGTAGAATGTATGCATGAGAGTAGTGAAACTAATTTTGGACAACAACTAGTGGATGTTAGAAGATTTAAGAATGTTGAGTATCCCTTAAAGGATGGGAAAACAGGAAAGTGTGTCGATTTAATCATAGAGAAGGTTAGTGTACATGCATTCATGTCAGAATTTAAAAGTAAGATTGTACCAAAATATGTGACACACTCTCAACATGCTAGATGGCTTGATTCTCAATATCGCACATGTAGAAATACATTTCCAGTTGGAAGTATACTATCAATGGTGGACTTTGCAGAAAACTATACTCTTAAGCCACAAGAGGAAATTCATTCTCAATATTATAATTCCACTCAAGTTGCTATTTTTGATCATATTGTTTATAGACACGTAGATGATAGCACAAAGGATGATAGAAAAATCCTAAGGGAGTATCATTTCTATGTGAGTGATAATAGGATGCACTCGTCAAAGTTTGTTCAATATTGTTTTAGGATATTTTATAGAAATATAAGAGAAAGAGGAATCCAGATGACAGAACATCTTATATGGTCAGATAATTGTACTGGACAATTCAAGAATGCTCGAATGTTTTATTGGTTAAGCAAGGCTCACAAGGAATACGATATCCAACATATATGGATATTTTTTGAAGCTAGACATGGCAAAGGAGAACATCATGGAGCTTGTGCATGTGTTAAAAGAATTCTTGCTAGAGAGCAATTAAAATTTAAAGATAATGTAAAATTTAAAGATGCACATGCAATTATAGATTGGTGCGACACAACCTTATCTACTGGATCAAGTGTGAACTCTACAATTCAACGATTCTTTTGGTTAGTTGAAGAGGAAAACATTGTACCAAAACTTGATTATGAGACAATTAGCGGATCAATGAAATGGCATTCATTTAAGAGTTCAAATGAAAGCACATGGACTATATGGATAAGGGAACTTGCATGTTTTTGTCAGTTTTGTATTTTAGGTGATTCTGATGTATGTGAGAATACTGAATGGGTTGAAGATTGGAATCAAAGATCGTTGACTCCTACTCAAGCACAAGATCAGATTAACACAATTGAATATAATGATGAACTATTTGCATCAGATGATTATGATCATGTTTTAGACCTTGTACAAAAAGGTAATCATTTTTTATTATT
The DNA here is from genome assembly GCF_030272615.1 of Cryptomeria japonica. NCBI lineage: Eukaryota > Viridiplantae > Streptophyta > Pinopsida > Cupressales > Cupressaceae > Cryptomeria > Cryptomeria japonica. The sequence continues at coordinate 916,949,376 of NC_081407.1, forward strand.
TTGTTGGCCATTTAATAAAATTAGTTTCAAGCTTTTTATATTTGGTTTAAATTAAAAATGGCATTTTTTTAATTCTAAATTGTGATAATTTATTAATTTTTTGTTTTTCTAGGACATGTGTATGTCATTGTTGCACCTGAGGACAATGAAGAGGAAACAAAATATTGGTTGGCTCAATGTGTTGAGACTAAACACAAACTAGTTAATCCTCAAGAAGATTATGATGGTTTTCATTATCTGACTGGTTCAGTGGTAGTTTTTGGAACTTGGCTAAGGAAATATTTGACAAGGAAGAATGGTTTGCCTTCTTTTGAAGATTATGAAACACATAAGAAGATAATACACTACTCACATTTGATTGTTGTAACAAATATACAAATAGTGAGATATCGCAGAAGACCTAGTAATAGAAAGTTGTGGACAATTTCTATGGAAGATCACAAGACAATTATAGATGCTTTGGAAAAAAGAGAGGATGTAGATGGTACAATGGAATAAGTATTTAAATAAAGAGGCATGTATACATGTTAAATGTATGTATGTATATATTGTGTACATGTATAATTTATTTTTATTACATACCATTTGATCATATAGATGGTTTAAATATTATTGTTTGATATATATAGGTCCATCCCCTTATTGAGAGCTCTTACACAATTGTGTTACATGTAATGGAATAAGTATTTAATATATAGAGGTACATATACTTGTTTTAAAATTATGTATGTCTTTTGAAATGATTTAAATTGATATTATAAAATGCTTTTTTAATATATATACCTATTTTCATAATTCATTTAAAATGTGAACTTGACTATTTTGCACTTCCATCAAGATTCTAATTTTTTTTGTCCTTATTATTTTGATCCCCTTAAGCCACATGTCCCAATTGTACACCCATCCCCTTAAGCTGAGTCATGTCCTAATCAATTAATTTCCGCTTAAGCCATGTCCTATAATTTACTTCAAATGATCCTCTTTTAAGGCACATGTCCTATTTCTAGTTTGATCCCCATAAGCCACATGTCCCAATTGTACACCCATCCCCTTAAGCCGAGTCATGTCCTAATCAATTAATCTCCCCTTCAGTCACGTCTTATAATTTACTTCAAATGATCCTCTTTTAAGACACATATCCTATTTCTAGTTTGATCCCCTTAAGCCACTTGTTCCAGTCGTACACCCATCCCCTTAAGCCAAGTCATGTCCTAATCAATTAAATTCCCCTTAAGCCATGTCCTATAATTTACTTCAAATGATCCTCTTTTAAGGAGCATGTCCTATTTCTAGTTTGATCCCCATAAGCCACATGTCCCAGTTGTACACCCATCCCCTTAAGCTGAGTCATGTCCTAATCAATTAATTTCCGCTTAAGCCATGTCCTATAATTTACTTCAAATGATCCTCTTTTAAGACACATGTCCTATTTCTAGTTTGATCCCCGTAAGCCACATGTCCCAATTGTACACCCATCCCCTTAAGCTGAGTCATGTCCTAATCAATTAATATCCCCTTAAGTCATGTCGCCTTAAGCCACATGTCATAGTTTTAACTTAAATTCACCCCCCTAGATTTAAATCCTATATATAATATAAATCTAACTATTTTTTGTTGTTGTAGGTTTATCTTAAAGTAGTTTTTTGTTGTTGGTGGCATGTGAAACGAGTTCATGAATTTTTAGAATTAAATCAATATTTCCAATGAATTGGTAAGCATCATTTTTTTTGTTAAATGTTTAGTTTCAATTTCTATATTTGATGTTTTTTCAATGATAAATTGTTCAATTGCTTAAATAATTCCCCCTTTTAAGTCACATGTCCTAATTGGTATGTATGCATCATTTTTTTGGTTAAATTTGACTTAGTTAATATGCATGCATTTAATAAATTATTTCTAATTAAGTTCTAATTAAATTTTTTTTTTGTGCATGTAGGTACATCTTGTTACCAGGCTTTTAATTGTGGAGATCTAATTTAAAATCTCTAGATTGCTTTTGAAACTGTGGAGATCTAATTTATCTAGATCGCTTTTGAAACTGCTTTTAATGTCTTAGATTGGATCAAACTTATATAATACTTTAGATTTCAGAATATTGAGTTAGACTTTAATATATATATAGATTTAAGATGTGTGGATCTTGAAAATTTTAAATTTGAGATACATGGATGAAGCTAAATTATTATATATTCAAGAGATGCACCTGGATTAAATTTTTTTATATTTAAGCTTTTAGTATGTATATATGTGTGTATGTACATGGTAATTTTAGAAATGATCAATTTCTTTGAATTAAATTTTTAATGTATACAACATTTGTGTGTGTAAACATGTGTTATTTGGAAAAATATCAAAATTGTAAGCTTTTTATTTTTAATACATGATATATATGTACATGTGTACAAGTGTGCTATTTTTATAAATATCAATTGCTCATGTGTGTATATGTGTTCAATTGCACTTGCTATTTTGAGATGTGGATGAAGCTCTAAATTATTATATATTTAAGAGATGAACCTAGATTAAACTTTTATAAATATCAATTGCTCATACTACATAGATGTGTTCAATTGCACTTGCTTCATTTATTTTTAATCTATTTATTTAGTTTTAGTATCATGTAAGTACACATATACACATATATAGATTTAGATAAAAAATAAATGAAATTTACATATAGCTCGAGATCATTATAAATAAATAAATGTATGTATAAATATAATGTCCATGAAACACATGTATGTATGTGTACTAGAGAAGTGGACACTCCAACGTTAAACATATATATATATATATATATATATATATATAGATATATAGATATATATATATATATATATATATATATATATATATATATATATATATATATATATATATATATATATATATATATATATCACATGTACAAGCACTGCATCTATGTATATCAAGTCTAGATGTGTGATGATCAACAAGTCCACATGTGGTCAACATGAAATATAATCAAAGTGTACGTGCAAAATAAACAAGACCATGTGTACACGCAAAATAAACAAGGTCCAGTGTGTACACATGTACACACATGTATGTATCAAGTCCATGCTCAAAATGAAATATATAATCAAAGTGCACAAAATAAACAAGTCCCATGGAATGGAATGATCAAATGTCAGTAAACTGCATGAAACATGTAACAAATCTAGCCCCTAAAATGAAGACGACTGTAAGCCCTAAATATGATCTAGATTCCTCTTCAAGCCACATGGACGAAGAGGAGAAGATCCACTCTGGAAGACAAAAATGTTCAAGTTTGTGAGAGTTCTATGTAGTTCATGTTCATATATATATATATATATATATATATAAACAATTTAAAAATTTCAATTATAAGTTCAGTAGCACATACGTGTACATGAGTAGGCTCATGTCCTCTAGACTCTACTGAGGGCTCTGCATCTCTAGGTGTTATAGGGGTAGTTGATGGCACTGGTATCTCATGCTATATATAGTACATGTACACACACACACATTTATATAGATCAAAATCAATTGATGATTTAAAATAGAAATATAGATCTAATTTATATTTAATATGTTCATTTTCAACTAGAGATAATTTAATGTTCATACACATACATAACTGACTCAGATCATCTCCTCTAGGCATTACAGTATCTGGGGTGACATCAATAAAAACTCCACTATCAACAAGATCCTACAAGGTATTTAAAAAAGAGTTGCACGTGTCAATTATATGTATCAATTAATTTAATTTTTAAATAAAATATGATTCTGAAACTTGTATCAATTTTTTTTAATTTACATCAACATTAAATACCTGAAATGATGACAACGTCTATAGAAAACTATCAAGAGGATCAGGATGATCATATGGCCCATTTGGATGTAAACTCATCCCGATGGTCATGTCCACCTATACAACAAAATTAATTAAATCTAGATATTAAATCAAATGTACATGATGTTTATTTATTTATTTAAAATATTGAATGTAAGTTTGATGAACAAAATTAATTAAATCTCTAAATATATATATATAAATTAAGATAGAGTGTCAACGTACCGAATCTCTCTGCTCATCTGCAACAACTGATGCTCGAGGAGCTGCACTCACCATAGTGGCAAATGGGTAATCTGACGTGGAAGTTGGTGTCATAGTGGCCCCAAACATGGGCTGGAGACATGTAAATGTGTAAATAGTGAAGACATATAGATATAGAGATCTATATAAATTATGTAAATTTAAATATATATATATATATATATAATACTACAAATTGTACATGTATGTACTAGATCTCCCCATACCTGTTTACCACATAAATCATGATCTATGGGATGATCATCAACACAAAGAAAATTGACTTATGAACCAATATTATCATGATCAGTGGATGCTCCTCGTGTAGCTGAAGAGGATGGACCATGATGTGAATGTGAAGTGAGGTCTGGACCATCACAAGGCCCATAGCATAGTCAATGGCAACTCATAAAAAAATGAGGTGTTGATGTACGTGGAATGGTTGTACTCATGTCAACATCATCCTCACCAGTGTCAATGTCACCACGGTCCAACAAATCATCTGTTTGCTGACTAAGGCTACCAGTGAGTGTGGTCAATGAGTCCAATATGGAGATAACAGAATGCTGATGAACAGTCATAGGTATAATAGGCATAGGATCCACAATGGCCTAGCAACGGGTAGGTCTATTGGGGTCAATATGTGCCCCCAACCTATCCTATGGCATGCCACAACCAACACCCTGGAATGCTCTTATATCCAAATAATTGGGCTTTAAACCCAAAACCAACTCTACATATAATTTTCTCAAGAAGTATAAAGGGCACTCTAAGTTGGCATGTGGTGGAGTATCAAATACCATTTTCCATCGATCGCAAAAATTATCAGCCATGCCCTGATGTGTACACCACCCCATGGATATGCAGGATTTGTTTGGTGGAATGGGTTCACCTATGATGGGGTTTGAAAAATATGGAACAAGGTGATATTTATCTATTCTTAGGTTCAAAATTTCCTTATAGGAGAGGCCATTAGAATAAAACTAGCATTTCTCCTCTCTCCATGCTCGATGTGAATCGAGCTCTGCATCTATAGACCTAACTGCATCAATAACATTTTGCATGTTCGATGCAAAATGGTGTATGTGTGGGGATATATGTGCTACTCTAAGGATCTCATTAACTTTCCCCTATATGAAAACAACATTCTCATCAATAATGGCTCAAAATCGACCCTCAGTAGAATTAGGAGGTGGAGGATAATGATCGGGTGGGAGTGGAGGTGGAGGAGGGGGTGGGGGTGGGGGTGGAGGTGGAGGAGGAGGTGGGGGTGGAGGTGGTGCACCATGGGCAGGGTCATCTAGGGGGGGTTGCTCAGGCCCTGTTTCATTAAGAAAATCTTCTATATCAAACAAATCCATGTGATGATATGTATGTAATTTGAGCTCTGCATATATATATATATACACATGTACACATGAAACATTTAATTAAAAATCAAATAAAAATTTAAAATCTAACTTTTGAAACTAAAACCTGAATTTAAATTACAAATAATTTTAAAACATGTACAATCTACATATATATATACATTCTAAACATATATATACATATACCAACTTTACAAACAGATAAATGATAAAAAATTTAATGTGTACATATGAAATCAAGAACATGCACGATTTTACATATAATATATATGATCATGTATATAAGAATTTAAAATTTAAAATCTATATGAAAATGTTTGTAATTAATCATCAAGTGACACACATGACTTAAGGAGATTGGCCTACAGTTAGGACACGTGGCTTAAGGTGATAAAACTAGAAATAGGATAATTTTGGCTTAAGGGGATAGACCTAAATAGGTCATAATTACATTTAACATCTACAAATTTTGTAATTAATCATTTAAGACACGTGACTTAAAGGGATTGGCCTAACTAGGACAATTGGCTTAAGGGGGTAGGCCTAATTAGGATGTACGTTAATAGATTGGCTTAAGGGTGTTGGCTTAAGGGGATAGATTGAATGTATGTTAATAGGGGAATTATCGTAATAGTATGTTAAGAGGCCCATATGGTTGTGAATATAGTTGATTTAATGTACTTAGAATAGGAATTTCAAATTTAGCATCTACAAACTATAGGATGTATGTGGCTTAAGGGGACAAGCCTAAATTACAGGATGTACGTCCATTTTCCTAATTACTTGTGTCTTAAGGGGACAAGGTCAAAATTAAATTACATTTGATCATAATTAAGTTTAATAAATTGAATATATAGTTAATAGGACCTATTTCATTCTATTTAATATATATGGCATTTTATAATATATATAGTTAATAGGTCCTAGTATGTTAAAAGGGGAATTGTCATAATAGTATGTTAAGAGGCCTATATGGTTGTAAATAGTTGATTTAATGTACTTAGAATAGAAATTTCAAATTTAGCATCTACAAATTATATGATATATGTGGCTTAAGGGGAGAGGCATAAATTATAGGATGTACGTGCATTTCCTAATTACATGTGTCTTAAGCGGACATGGTTGAAATTAAATTACATTTGATCATAATTAAGTTCAATAAATTGAATATATAGTTAATAGGACCTATTTCATGCTATTTAATATATATGGCATTTAATAATATATATAGTTAATAGGTCCTAGTATGTTAAAAGGGGAATTGTCATAATAGTATGTTAAGAGGCCCGTATGGTTGTAAATATAGTTAATTTAATGTACTTAGAATAGGAATTTCAAATTTAGCATATACAAATTATAGGATGTATGTGGCTTAAGGGGACAAGCCTAAATTATAGGATGTACGCGCATTTCCTAATTACATGTGTCTTAAGGGGACATGGTCGAAATTAATTTACATTTGATCATAATTAAGTTTAATAAATTGAATATATAGTTAATAGGACCTATTTCATGCTATTTAATATATATGGCATTTAATAATATATATAGTTAATAGGTCCTAGTATGTTAAAAGGGGAATTGTCGTAATAGTATGTTAAGAGGCCCGTATGGTTGTAAATAGAGTTGATTTAATGTACTTTTAATAGGAATTTCAATTTTAGCATCGACAAATTATAGGATGTATGTGTCTTAAGGGTAGAGGCATAAATTATAGGATGTATGTGCATTTCCTGATTACATGTGTCTTAAGGGGACATGGTCGAAATTAATTTACATTTGATCATAATTAAGTTTAATAAATTGAATATATAGTTAATAGGAACTATTTCATGCTATTTAATATATATGGCATTTAATAATATATATAGTTAATAGGTCCTAGTATGTTAAAAGGGGAATTGTCGTAATACTATGTTAAGAGGCCCATATGGTTGTAAATAGTTGATTTAATCTACTTAGAATAGGAATTTCAAATTTAGCATCTACAAATTATAGGATATATGTGGCTTAAGGGGAGAGGCATAAATTATAGGATGTATGTGGCTTAAGGGGACAAGCCTAGAAATTATAGGATGTACGTGCAACATTTCCTAATTACATGTGTCTTAAGGGGACATGGTCGAAATTAAATTTAATTTGATCATAATTAAGTTTAATAAATTGAATATATAGTTAATAGGACCTATTACATGCTATTTAAGAGGCCCATATGGTTGTAATTAGTTAATTTCATGTAAGTTTAGGATAGGAATTTCAAATTTAGCGTCTACAAATTTTGTAATTAATCATTTAAGACATATGACTTAAAGGGATTGGGCTAATTAGGATGTATATGGCTTAAGATGATAGGCCTAATTAGGATGTATGTGGCAAGTAAAGGAAAGAAGATTTACTTTAAATATAGGACACACATGTGGCTTAAGGGGATCATTTTATAAGATCCTAGTATATACATATAGTTAATAGGTCCTAGTATACATATAGTTTATAGGTCCTAGTATACATATAGTTAAGGGGATCATTTTATAAGAAGATTTACTTTAAATATAGCTAATAGGTCCTAGTATACATTAAAATGGGTATGATTGTAATATTATGTTTTAAGAGGGGTATAGTCGTAATTAGTTAATTAGTTAATTTCATGTACTAAAGACACCTAACTTAAGGGGATGGACGTATGTACACAATATAGGAGATCTTATGTGGTCAAATTGGGTCATAAGGGGTACATGTTGTGTACATAAATGTTAAAAAAGTGGCATGTGTGTGACGGGCCTTTAGGACCATACTTAGTGTATGCAATATACCCCAATTACTAGGATGGTAAAAGGGGTCATATGTGGTCCTAAGGGGTCACACATGTGTTCTAACACATGTTTGACCCCTTAGGACCAGATTATGACCCATTCAAACAAAATGTGGTCCTAGTAAAGGCTTGTCACACACATGCACACATTCTAACTCAAGGTATAATATAGACATGGCTCAAACTAAATTATAGGACAAATGTGGCTTAAAAGGGGAATGAATTTGAAAATAGGAGATGGCTTAAGGGGATACACCAATGTGTTCTACAATGTACATGTGCGACCCCATGGGAACGTGCATAGTGTCCTAAGGGGTCATGTATGTGGTCCTAAGGGGTCACACATGTACATTAGAATGTGCATGCATGACCCCTTAAGACCACATACATGACCCCTTTGGACACTATGTTGATCCTATGGGGTCATATGTGGTCGTAAGGGGTTGGACGTGATGTGATCATATGTGGTCATAGGGGGTATGTTGTATACAATTTAAAGATGTTTTAAATAGTTTCTTTTTTGTTGTAATTTTTTGGTTTTGGTTTTCATTTTTGTTTTTGTTTTGATCTTGTAATCTAAATGTTTTGGTTTTGATTTTTTTTGGGTTTTCGTTTCATTTAAAAAAAATCCTAATCTAATCAATTCGTAAAAAAATTCAAACTAAATTTAACTAATTTTTTTAAAAAAACATACTTTTCTAATTAAAAAACATTTATTGAACTAGAAACCATTTTTTTCTAACAAAAAATAATAATTTTAAACTAAAAATCTAATTTTTCAACTAAAAAATTAATCTAAACATGAATTATTGAATAAAAATGGGTGTTGGGCATACCTGGAAGACTAGAAGGCGGGTTGCTGGCAATTCCTATGAGGGCTCCACTCCTTGAATCGGGATCATGTATGCCAAAAATGAACCGCATTTCGTAAAAAAAAAAAATTATATATTCGAAACGGGATCCTATGTTGAAATGAAATGACATCCCATTTCATTTCAACACGAGATCGCGTTTCGTTTTCAACATGGGATCCCATTTGGAGCTCTAGGATCTGGATACTAGGGCCCATGAGATCCCATTTGATTTTAGGCTTGGGATGCCGAGAGCCAATTCTCCTATTCTTTCTGTCTGATTTTGACTTTTTAACTAAGTCCAAAACTTCCACATTAAGTGGACACAACTTCTTGCACTTACCCCAAGGTTACATAATCATCTGCAAAGTCTGATCCTCTTAATGCTAACCCCCTTCTTCTTCCTTTGATTTCCTAATAGTGTCAAATGCCACTACATCTGCTATATCCCATTCGAGCAATATCAAGACTCCAGCGTGACTTATAATTTTCCTTCCTTCATCAGTAGTGATTTCCTTGAACTCTTCTTTCATTTCACTTTTTACTTCCTCTTAGATTTCTTGGTCTAATCTATCTAGCATTTGGGCCTTCCTCTCAACAATCCTTCCTTTGTATTCCTCAACGTTTGTCTTCCATACTAACTGCAAAAAGGCTAGGCTTTTTACAAATTCATCATCCTCAACAAAATTATCACATGCCTCCTTCCTTGCATATTTGAAGGCTTTACCCTAGATATCCAAGGGAGCAAGTTCCAACTCCAAATTAGGAGGCAATACAGGAATACCCATCTGCATTTCTACATTTGTTGTAACAACTGATGGTGAGGGACTTGTATCAGAATCTTCAAGATCAATGATCCTCACTCCTTGGAAAGGCTTAATTGGTATCTTGGGGAAAGGCTCTGAACTCATCATCTTCTTACCCTTTCTCCTTATCAGTCTCCCACTATCATTGCTACTATCCTCCTCTTCACTTACTTCTTCTCTAACTCTTTTGTGAGGAGATTCCTAAATAGGCTTCTCTCCTACCACACCACTTGCTCTCTGGGATACAAGAGGTTGTGATCTTAATTGTTGTTGGCCATGAATTTCTTCAAGTCTAGCTAGCTTCTCCCTTAAGACCTTTGCCAATTCATCAAAAAAATTCATAACAAATTCAATCTTGGCATAAAATGGGGAAAACTCCTTTATTGGATCATATTTTGGATCCATCTTCTGAATAGAAGCCTATAATTTTCTAAAAATTATTCACTTCTATTTTCTCCATTCATGCATCGTGGGGTCAAATTCATTCCTAATTAATTCCTTAGGAAAATTATGCAAATGGGGCAAGAAAGATCCTCTTATTCTATTTCTAAAAGTGTTGTAAAAACTCTCAAGATCACTCTTTCTAGATATACTAACCCCTAAATGGATCCGAGAAAAGAATTTGTCAAAGTGATCATGGCCTCCCTTTATAATCACAAAGTAAGGGATAGTGGTGCAATCAGGGAAGAATGGCCCTTTTCTTTTTCCTTTTAAATATTTGTCCTGAATACATCCAGTTTGCCACATCACCTCAGCAAAACCCATTCTTAGAGGAACATTGAAAGGAAGTACATGAGGTTGTCTGTAAAAACCATAGATTTTGATTACAGTACTTAGAGAGTATGGGATAAAGTCTCCCCAATTATGTTCAATCCTGGCAAGAGGCACCCTTTCCTTGGGTCTCACAAAATCATGTAATTCTTTAGGAATCCTTGGTGGATTCACTGTCAGCCTTTTTCTTAACCTAGACACAAAGTTGTTATCAAATCTTATATAGCTAGCCTCTTGTCTATCCCATGACATGTTTGTGCTCCAGAGCTATATTCAAATCTCCTGATTATCTATTGTTCTTCTGAGGTTCATGGTACCCTCAAAATAATCTGCATTCCTTGAAAGGAACATATACATTAGTTGAGAATACCAGGAGAATTTAACACCAACAACCTGATTCTTAATATCTAATAACCCCTCATGGATATTTTCCTCAAGATAAGGAGAAAATTCAAAAAGTATTGTAAAATACAGATGTTGTATCTACATAGCCATGTACATGAAATCGGGTGATATTACTATAATGGGACTAAAACCCAATACTTGGCATAAAGAGAAGAAAGTATCCTAGAAATAGAGAGTGAAAGCACCAATTGGGAATGACTCTTCTGAACTAGGGCCGCTATTTTATGTTCTACTTCCCACTCTAGCTAAGTGGATTGGAAGGAAACTCTTTCTAATTAAATCCTTCACCTTGTAATATTCTGCCTTCTGTTCATTTAAATCTGCTAGCGCCAAGCTAGAGGATGGCTCGTATAAGCCAAAAATACCTTGAAACTCTTCCCTTTTGATGGTTAACAGAATCTCCCCATCATTTCCCCTGATTACCCTTGAAACTGGGTCATATTTGTCTGCAACAACCTTAAGCAAATTGACATCCACAAAAACACCTAGTACTATCAACTTGCCCAAGTCCTACTGGAAAGGACTAGATAATGGGGAATTTAATTTCCTTTGTCCATACAACAATTTGAAAATCTCTAACCTAATTACCAGTATATTAGCATCCACCAAATGGAATGCTTTGTCAATTGACCCTTCCCCTAGGGTTTTTCTATCCATAAACCTCTGCACCTATTTCTTATCATTTGTAGAAGGCTTTAATTGGTCCAAGAAATCATCATAAAGATTTCTTTTCATATAATCCACCTCCCTTGAATGTTTCTATGAGGGAGCCATTTTCTACAACTAGGGCTTTCTACTATATCTCCAAGTTTGAAAAAGAAAACTAGGACTTGTCACAAGATTTTTTAAATTTTCAGAGTAATTCAAACAAATTTGACTATTTACTGTCTAGTATCTTAACCCTCAAAAAAATTGAATTTTCTTTTTGCAATCTTTCACAATTTGTAATATCAATTCATTTGAAGAACATATGGAGAGCTTAGATAAATTTACTGCTTCTGATTTTCTCTAGAAATGACAATTCCATGTTGCAGAGGGTCGCTTCAGTCTCCTTCAGCAATATGAAATTATTTAGGATTGCTATGAAATATTTTGTGAATGAAAAACCTTCAAGAATATTTTAATTATTTGTTTGGGAAAGGACTCAAATGTCTTGTCCGCCATTAATATTCGCATGAGTGAAACAACGACTCCTAGCTTTGTAGTTAAGAAGTTTGAAAACTAGTCATCGGTAGTCCTCCTAGTTGGCCAATTCAGTGATCATCTCCTCATTGACTCACCACTTGTTCTTTCATCTATATCAATGGCCCCACAAAATCATGACAAATCAACAACACCTCATCTTTCTATCAAACTCCATCATCGGCCCCACTTCAGGTCTTTCTAGCCAATTCAAGACACATGGCATCATCTCGTGATGTCGCGATCCGTAACCACCTCACAACTTCCATTGCGGGAATACAACGGTCATCTGATCTGCTCAAATTTTACCGCTTAGCATACTTCTCGTTGACTCTTCTTGGACTTAAAAATCGTGCACCTTTTACCTCAGGATAAAACATCCTCATTCATTCTAAGCATGTGCAAATCGATGGGATTATTAGTAACTTGACCTTTACAGCCTGAGAACCAGTAACACAAGGCTTTTACTTGGTTGGGCCACTAAGCCTGCCATTTTTCACTGATAACAAGCGACACAATCTTGCAATGTCATAGTCATTAAAATCCTCGCATATTTGATAGCAAGGAAGCGCTAGCCATTGGATCTATCCTTTCTTTAACAGACAGCCAAGGTATTTAGGACTTGTCGTACTTAGGAAAATATAAGCATGGGCATAAGTATTTTAAAAGGGGATCGGTTATAGGGAATTTCATGTGTATGACTTAGGAATAGCATATTTCATGAACCGGTTAGTCACCACTTGATACTTAGAAAATGAAAATGGCCCTGTGAATGAAAGTAGAACCCTTAGCCTTAAGTGAGAAAAAAGGTAATAACCGAATATACCAGGGACCGAAAAATCACTTTCAAACCATTTTCTAATCATAAAAGACACAACCCTTATAGCCTTAAACCCTGATATCTTGACCAAGGGCAAAATAAAACCAGGATGACCAAATTTTGCAAGACATAATTTTAGGTCCTATCAGTGGATCTAGTTGGGGACGTTCATTTCATAGGAATGAAATGAGAAACCAAGATCTCTGGGTGAAGTAGACCAATTAAAGAGCTGACCCAAAAGAAATTACCTAGACAGGGTAACTTGAACTGAAAGGAAACTAAACTAATATATATAAAATATAACTAATGCTCATGGAAAATAACTACTTTCAAGAAAAGCAGAGCTTCAAGAATTGTCCATGAACAGGCAATTCAAGAGTATCACCATGTATATCCTGGAGAGCATAAGAATCTTCTCCCCATTTTCTCTGAATCAGATATGGGCCCAGCCAAATGGCATGAAACTTTCCATTCTTTCCTTTATCTTCTATTCTAGCATTCAAAATCAGAACCAAATCATTAACTTGAAAAATCCTTGTCGTTGTTCTTTTATCATACAGGTTTTTTACTTGCATTTGTAAATTTGTATTTCTTGTACTTGCTTCTCTTCTAGCTTCAACTAATTCCATTAGAGTCTCAATTCTCAACTGCATATCATCATCTATATCATTGTCATATGTTTGGAAAAATTTATACATCTCCATCAAATTATTTTGGGGTAACCTTTCTCATATACCATACACCAAATCAAAAGGTGCACATCCAATTTCTTTCTTGATTTTTACCCCATTTGCCCAAACAACTAATCTCAACTTTGAATCCCAAGCCTTTTTATTCTTTTCTAGGATTTGTTTAATAATCTTCTTCAAACTTTTGTTACTGGATTCAACTTTCCCATTTCCTTGTGGGTGGTAAGGTGATGAATAAGAAATTTGGATACCATATTTATTGCAAAACTTTTCATATTCTTCTGACTTGAATCTCATTGCATTATCAGAGACTATCCACTCTAGACATCCAAATTTGGTTAATATATTGTTTGTAAGGAAATCAATTACCACCTTACTTGTTTGTTTTTTAGTGGGCATAGTTTCAACCCACTTAGTGAAATAATCAGTGGCTACTAAAATCCAAGAATGGCCACTACTTTATTTGCATGCTATTTCTCCAATGAAATCTATACCCCACTGTTGAAATGGAGCTTGCACATTTACAGGTCTTAATGGCAAATTTCCTGAAAATTTTAATTTTCCTAAAAATATCTAGCATGGGTCACATTTTTTGATGAGTTGATGTGCATCTTTGAAAATTGTTGACCACCAGAAACCAGCTCTCAATACTTTGTATGCAATTTTTTTAGCCATATAATGTTCTCCACAAACTCCACTATGTAATTCAAACAACAACTTCTGAGCTTGGTCTTGGTTTACACACTTGAACATGACACCATCATTGTTCCTCCACCAGAGCTTCCCATTTACAATGGCATATTTAATAGTATGTAATTTTAATGTCCTTTGTTTGTTATCAATCACATCTTCAGGATATTTCATCCTCTACAAATAATATATGATATCATTATACCATTTGCAACCATCCATATCATAGTTACATGACATGTTCTCTTCTTCTAAAACATTTAGTGATTTGGATATCAATATTGAATCCCTGGATTTTGTTTATCCATTGACATCTTCTTCCAGACGCTTCCCGTTGTGTGAAAATGTCTTTAATTGCAGAACTAGGCACATATGCAACCACTGTTTCTTCCATCAGGTAACTCCTAAAAGCTTTAACAACCTTCACTAGTGCATAAGATTTCTTTTCAATTAAATCATACTTTAATTCTGTAGCTTGCAAAGATTACTAAAAAATGCTATAGGTTGTTTGAAACCTTCTAAATTCTTTTGCAACAATACAAGAGCAACAGTATGAAAAGATGCAAATGAAAATATTTGCATAGGTTTGCCATAATCAGGTGTTTTAAGAATAGGTGCATTTTTAATATCCTGTTTAATCTCTTGGAATGCCTTGACTGGCTCCTCATTCCATTCTATTTTTGCACCTTTCTTTACATTTTGGATATAGGTCTACTAATTTCAGCAAAGTTAGTGACAAACCTTCTTAAAAAAATTATCTTCCCAAAGAAAGATTGAATACCTTTCACTGTTTTGGGCTGGGGGACTTTATCTATCACTATTACCCTCTTTGGATCAATTCTCACACCATCTTTTGAAAAAATGTGACCCAACAACTTACCTTCAGTTACCCCAAAAGCACATTTTTTGGGTTTAAGGACATCCCATATTCAATAGCTTCGTTAAATATTTTTTCAAGGTGACTACAATGATCATTTTCCCTTTTGGAATAAGTTGTTAAATCATCCTCATATACCACTAAGAATACATTTATAATATTAGAAAATGCAACATCCATGGCTCTTTGAAATGTTGCTCCTACATTTGTTAAGCCAAAAGGCATTCTTATGTAAACATAGGTTCCCCAAGGTGTAGTAAATGTCATTTTGTATTGTTCTGATTCTCTAACGATCACTTGGTTATAACCTGAAAATCCATCCATCATGGACAAAAGCTCACAACCTGTTACTGTTTGTAACAATGCTTCCATATTTGGCAATGGATAATTGTCTTTTAATGAAGATATATTCAAATTTTTGAAATCAACACAATCTCATATCTCCATTCTTTTTTTTGATAGGCACCAAGTTAGACACCCATGATGAATGTTTGATAGGTCTTATAATCCTAGCATCTCTTAGTTTGACTATCTCCTCTTGCATTTTAGATGCTAATTTTGTTGGCATTATACACTCAGATGAGAAGGGTGGATGTTGTCGTTGATGGAAACAAGGTTCCAGAGGATCATCTAGCAGTAGACTTCACCTACCGACATAGGTATATACAACAAGGCTTATTCACACCAGCATCCAGTTTACACTGACAAAAGATTAAACCGACATTCCAGGCTGACTTGACAATAAATATTGTTTATGCAAAATAAATTGTAATCTAAAATATAATTGTATGGCTGACATGTTGTATTGTAAAGGCTCATATATTTATGAGCTCTTGTAGGTCATCTAAAATTAAGAAAGTGATAATATGAAATAAGTAGAGATATATATAAGATATGATAGAAAATAGTTGTATATGCATTTTGATGTATTCATTTTGGAGCAAACAAGAAGCAAAGTAGAGCGAAGACTATTCTGTATAAGCAGAATTATTTGATAGCATACCAGCTAGGGTTTTCGGTAGAGGTAGAACCTGTATCAGACATAGCACAATAATGAACTCATCCAACATTTTGATGCAAGTTGTAAGAGTTCCTTTTTATGTTTACATCAGTATGATGTTGTAGTCAGTGAGACTCCACTATTATTGTTGAGCAATGAGCTTTAGGCAGTTGGCCTTCCTGCATGTGAAGGCCCCTTATGTACTAGTAATATTTATTCATATGCCCAGTGAGTAAATATTGTGGGTCACAAATCCCATCGAGGTTTTTCCCTTACCAGATTTCCTCACCAAAATATTTGTGTTATGGTGTTCATTGATGTTGATTCCTTTATTTCTCTTTACTGCATTATTGTTTTCTTACCAACATATTAATCTCAATTATAGAATTATAAATAATTTTAAATATTTCATTTACCAGTCAGACACTGATTCATCCCCCCTCTCAGTGTCTTTGGGATTAATCAGTTATCTAACAATTAGTATCAAAGCATGGTCCTCTATTTGCAGAAGCCTAACAACTTGAGGAAGATTTTGAACCAGTACCCATGGAAAATTTGAGACAACATTTGGAAGTGGATCTTGAAGATTTTGATGCAGAAAAATTAAAGAATATCAAACTAGAAGAAGAACTCAGATATGCTCAAGGATTCATCAAAGCACTTCAAGAAAACTTGATCATGGCACAAAATAAGAGGAAATAATTGTGTGAGCAACTGCAAAAACAAGATGATGAAGAAAAATAAACTCGCAAAGATATTGTAGAGAAACTAAGATAAGAGAATAGTAACATGAAAAATGAGATGCAAGATTTAGCCATGAGACTATCTAAGGATATTTAAGATAGAAAGAAGAATCAGGATGGTTTGGCTAGACAACTTAATGAAAGAACAGATGAATCTATAAGGCTTAGTCAAAAAAATTATATGCTTAAAATAGATTTGATTTAGATGCAACATGATAAAGAGGAACTTATGAGACATGTTAGCACTCTAGAAAGTGAGTTGGTTACTACAAATGAACACAAAGACAAATTCAAAAAGATCTCATCCAAGCTTGATGATATGCTGAAAAATCAAAGACCTAACGGAGATACAGTTGGACTTGGATTTGAACATGGAGAAATTTCTGGAACTGCAAATAATAATGATCACAACAAACTGGTAAGGCAACCCAATGCTTAAAAATTCAATGGTAAATGTTTTAATTGCAACAAACTTGGTCATAGAAAAAATCAATGTAGATATAGGAATAATCAAAATACAAACTCATTTACTGGTCAATATTTCAAATACAATAAATATGGTCATAAGTGAAATAATTGCAGAATGAATGAAAAATTCCATGCTTGTGGTAGATTTGGACATCTATCTAATCAATCCAGAACTCAAACCGGTCAAGGTTGTGGAAAAGCTATTAAAAGAAACAATGTAACTTGTTATGCATGCAACAAAATTGGGCATATTGTAAGATTTTGCAGAAGCAAAAATGTATTGGTAAACAATAGAGGATTTAATAACAAAGGTAAGAAAAAGGTGAATGAAATCAAGCAAGAATTCTCTAAACAATGGGTCAAGAAGACAGATCAGAGAAATGATGAATTTCACTCTGCACTAACAAAACAAAACAATCTTGCACTGAAAGGAAATTCTTCATCTAACTAAGGAATAATCCTTAAGGGTATTGAAACTAATTCAAGATCATACATTTCTCCCCTCAAATGATGGTAAGAAAGTCATAATTCTCCTTTACTAGCACATATGTTGAGTTATGATGGAAATTCACTAAAGCGGCGAAGCATTTAATGCAGTTGTTAGTTAACTTTTTGGCTATAAAGCATTGAAATTTCTCATTTTGACTCACCAAGCATTCAAGTATTCGAAGAACATAGAAGTAGAGCACCAACATTCAAGAAGAGAAGAAGCAAAGATTTTCTAGGGCATCCAAGGTTTTCACTTGCATTTTACAGAAAAAGGTATTTATTTTGGATCATGGCTTCTTCATCTTTCATTATTGAATTCATAGCAAACCCTACTGTTGTGGAGAATATCAAATCTCCTAGGCTAGTTTTTAAGATAATTCCTAAGATAGCTGTGGTGGATGACTCTGTTGGAGCATTTTAAAAAATTTTGAAGGGAGTCACATTCGTACAAGACCCTAGGGAATACATTTAGTGTAATATTGAAGATTTAGGGTTTGAGGAGATGAAGAACATGTTTATGAAAGTCATCACAAACAACCAAGGTGTAATCAAACCTAAACATAAGATTGTGGAAGATTTAGGGTTCGTAGACATCATTTATATGCCTGAATTCAAAGATGAAATTATCTGATATATTCTAAGTAGACTTTATGGTGAGTTCTGATGGCTTGACTCTGTCTTCAAAATCACTAGGGAAGCCTTTAAAGTTGTTACACATTTACCCTCTACTAGCACAAGGCCTAAGAAGAAGAAGAAAATTCCAAAAAAAGATGTTATGGATCTAACCGACGCTACATCTGATAATGGATCACTCAGGGTAAGGAAAATAAATGATTACAATGTTAAATATGCCAGCATGGTTATTGGTTACAAGGTTGCACATACAAATAGGTTGAATTTTGTTTCTAGTCTATGCACTCACAATGCTTATGAAATGGTAAAGAATAATGAAAAAATTGATCTTGTGAATGGTTAAAAGATAAATTGATAGATAAATTGGACAAAATCAAGGGTGATAAAAAGGGAACATTCAAATTTGGGAATTTAATTGTATGTTTGATGCTATACTTCTTGAAGGAGATTCTTGATATAGGCCATATAGACTTTACCTATGGTATTTCTATTGGAAAATAGATTAAGGAGGCACTTTCTGGCATGGGTTTAGAAAGAAACAAGTAGGTATGGGGATACTTCGAAAACTTTCAAGCAAGAATGAAGTAAAGGGAAATAATCCCTCAGAGTATTGTTGATAAGTATGGTAAATTGATATGTTTTGTTATAAAGAGAGACGAAACATGGATGGAGGCTGTGACACCTAGAACTATTTGGGTAAAAGAAATGGGATATGAAGTGGACACCAACATTCAAGAAACTTATGCCAAGAGACTTCTAGATGCCCCATTGGAACCTACTGAGAAGTTCTTTAGCACTGTTGAAACCATAGAGAATGATGTTGCTATTCTAAAGCAAAGAAACAAAAGGAATAAAACATTGAAAGATGCTTCAAAATTTGTCAAACATGTTACCAAGGGGATATTGAAACTTGAATAGTTGAGTAATGTTGCTGCAAGCATAAAAGAAAGAAAATATGACCAACAACTGGTAACGCATGTTTCCCCTATTTTTACCTCATTTGAGACTGATAGTGACAAAGCTATAGAGTTTAAAAGGGTGGATAGGAAGAAGAGAAAATCTCCACCAGAACCCACTCCTGCTTCATCACCTAAGAAGACAAGGACACTTAGGAAAAAAGAACAGGCCATGAAAGAGCCTAGTGGTCCAAAGAAGAAGATTTCATAGAAGGAACTGGCAACAAAGATATCTAATACACTTTCCCTAATAGAGCTTGTTAATGAAATAACTCAGGATGGTAATCTCAGCAATATTAGTAAGTTTTATCATTCTTTTTATGATTCAGATAAGAACACTATTGAAGAAAGCATAATCTTGTAATTAGATATATTTAAAAAAGTTCTTATTCAAGTCATTAATGTTCTCCCCAATGACTTATATCTAATACTTGAGGAAAAAAAAATGTCCATCGTGAAATTGGACAAGAAATTGAAGGTTGAAGCACTATTGGTTGTTCATCCAGCTAAGTCTAGACAAGAAATAGATGAATTGATAGCAGAGGCTAACATAATTATTTTTGTAAGTGGTCACCGGAAATTAAGCATCATGGCTAGCAGGACAAAGGAAATCACAGATGAGACAATAGACAAATGAGATATTTTCTTTGTGGAGAAAGAGAAAAGAGAAGAAAAAGAAAGACAAAAAGATGATAAATCTTTTTTAAAGGTATACCAAAGAGGTGATAAGGGGAAGAATAAAGTTGATAGTGTCCCTGACTTAACAATAAAGGATAACTTACCACCACCAGCTCAAGACATCCCACCGGTAGTAGCAAAGGAATAGGCAAAAGTGCAAAATCAGCCCACAGAAAAGACATTAGAGGAAGAAAAAGCAACAGATGCAGTTGACCCCGACTCAAATGTTCTATTCACAATGAAGGTTGATACTCAAGATATCAACATTATAATGGATGCTTCCTCTATTCGAAAAATTGGTAAGGACCAGCCCACTAACAGTCCTGTAAATATTGATATTGATAATATAACTGTTGATGATACAAATAAAGTTGTAGATAAAGAAAGTTTTGAGGAGAAGAAATCGGAATCCGTAAATATTGAGATCTCTGAATCATCGGTCAAGGCAGTTGACACTCAACAGGATAATGTAAAAAATACAAATGATGTAATTATTAATAATGATGACATACAGATATCAAGAGAATAGAAGTAGAATAATGCAGAACCTAGCACCTCTCCCAATACTTCAATTTTGGATTTTAGACCAACATCTGTCACAAAAGTACTATTGGATTCTATAAAGAAACTAACAGAGTGTAATGCCTTAGTATTTTAGACTATCAATGATTATCTATCAATTTTGTAGATGATTGCACTAGAGTGAAAGGTAGATCATATTATTGGCTTGATAGGTAAATTGGACACATTGTCCAAATTCATTTCCGCTAACATTCAGTCATTAGACAAAATAAATGAGAAGACTATTCAAGAAAAAATTGATAAAGAAAAGGAGGTATTCTTTAGAAAAACAATAAAGGAATGTATACAATAGATTGATACACTGCTACTAGCATCAAACTCTACCATTTTGGAGTATAAGGAATTATACCAGGAAGCTTGTAAACCACATCAACTAACATAAGATATTGATGATCAGATCAGAAAAACTCAAAAGGAAATTGATGATATTGTGGATAATATAGTTGGTTCTTCTGAACTAACATCAGTCATAGGACAGGAGATGGCTACACATGAGGAGAAGATTGAAAATCTTGAGAAAGAAAAGGCAAGACTGAAAATGAAAGCTAAGGAGATGAAGAATAAGCTTGGTCCAAGACTGGACAACTAATCACTCATCGGAATGCACTATCAAAGGCTACAATTCAAGGAGATAGAACACCAGAACAACAAATGCACTATCTTACCAGAATGATTAGGCAAATAGAAACATAATTACTAATAGTATGAAGTTCATGTAGGGTCTAAACTTAGTTCTTGCAGATATTTTTAAAATTGTACACAATGGACTTTAGGGATCTAAGTAAACTTTTGGTTTTTTGAAATTTTTTGACATCCTTTGTCATTGATGTCAAAGGGGGAGTGTATAGTGGGAAAAATGTACTGAGCAAGGCATGGAGAAAAGTTTACAGAAGAAGATGAACAGATCATTTGCTTGGGGGGAGCACTCACAGTTTTGGATTCATAATTTTTGGTGTACAGAAGAAGATGAAGAGATCATTTGCTCAGGGGGAGCACTCACAATTTTGGATTCACAGTTTTTGATTTTTCTCATGAGTGTTGCCATCAATGCAAAAGGGGGAGATTGTTGGCATTATACACTTAGATGAGAAGGGTGGATGTTGTCATTAATGGCAACAAGGTTCTACAAGATCATCAGCCATAGAATTCACCTACCGGCATCGACAGATACAATAAGGCTTATTCACACCGGCATCCAG
This sequence comes from Cryptomeria japonica, assembly GCF_030272615.1. Lineage (NCBI taxonomy): Eukaryota > Viridiplantae > Streptophyta > Pinopsida > Cupressales > Cupressaceae > Cryptomeria > Cryptomeria japonica. The sequence continues at coordinate 916,971,478 of NC_081407.1, forward strand.
TTTATACCAGTAGAAGATTATATCGACATTCTAGGCTGACTTGATAATAAATATTGTTTATAAGAAATAAGTTGTAATGTAAAATATAATTGTATGGCCGACATGTTGTATTGTAAAGATTCATATATTTATGAGCTCTTGTAGGTCATTTAAAGGAAGAAACTGATAATATGAGATAAGATAGGGATATATATAGGATATGATAGCGAATAGTTGTATATGCATTTTGATGTATTCATTTTGGAGCGAATAAGAAGCAGAACAGAGTGAAGACTATTCTCTATAAGTAGAATCATTTGACAACATACCGGCTAGGGTTTTTGGAAGAGACATAACCTATATCAAATAGAGCACAATAGTGAACTCATCCAACATTTTGATGCAAGGTGTAAGAGTTCATTTTCATGTTAACATCAGTATGATGTTGTAGTCAGTCAGACTCCACTTTTTTTGTTGAGTAGTGAGCTATAGGCAGTTGGCCTTCCTGCATGTGCAGGCCCCTTATGTACTAGTAATATTTATTCATATGGCCAGTGAGTAAATATTGTGGGTCATAAATCCCACCAAGGTTTTTCCCTTACTGAGTTTCCTTGCCAAAATATTTGTGTTATGGTGTGCATTGATGATGATTCCTTTATTTCGCTTTACTACATTATTGTTTCCTTACTGACATATTAATCTCAATTACAAAATTGTAAATAAGTTGAAATCTTTCATTTACTTGTCAGACATTGATTCACACCCCCCCCCCCCCTCTCAGTGTCTTTGGGATTAATCAATTATCTAACAAATGGTGGATTAATAGACCTCTATTTTTGTCTAAAAGGCTTGGCATTTTATTTCAAAGGAATCTCATGCTGAAATAGATCTTCCCTGTAAGCCTTCAAATCATCATACGACCAAGCAAAAAAATGCTTGTATTTTCTCATTAAATCAATTTACATTTTTCTGATCCTAGGTGGCATTTTCTTTCCAACATATACCTTCCTTGGGGCTTCTTCCGTCCCAAGGTTAGTTTCTTCTAAATCTTCAAGGTGTGGGGCAGTATTAACAACCTTAGCTTTATCTTGACTATCAAACACCCTCTATAAAAGAACCAAACCTCTAGGAATTTTATTTTTCTTTAATTCAATCATTTACTTCCCAAAAACTGTTTCTTTATCATCCTCTATTTGCATAAAGGAACTGAAATCAATCTCCTGATTTTCATATTCATCTACATAATGTAGAAATCTTAAAATATCATCATGATCATTAAAAACCTGCCAATTTTCAATGTTATCGGGAACTAAAGGCCTTGTCTGAATCTCAATCCTTGAAATTCTAGAAAAAGTGATGTCCTTTGGCCTTAAAGCTATATTTGCTAGAAGATCAACCATTCTGTTATGACTTATCTCTTTCCATTCAATACCAAATGTGTCAAAGTTCTCAATTTGGTCCCATACAACATTCCTATACTATTTCAACCTTTTGTTTTTTGACGCATATTTAGATTTGATTTGGGATATGACTAACTCAGAGTCTCCAACCACCTTAATATTTGTTATCCCATGTTTTTCAAATAATTTCAGACCAAGTAACAACGCTTCATATTCTGCTATATTATTTGTATGTGAAATGGACAAGGTAAAAGAAAACTTAAATGTTTATCCTCGGGGTGAGATGAACAACACACCTACTTCTGAGCCCTCCTTAGAAATGGCTCTATCAAAATACATGGTCCATAAATTATCATGTCCTGATGACTTCTCTACTTCTTCATCTAGTAGTGAAGGTTGTTCCCTTTTCTTTAGTGGAGAGTCTTCGATCCTAAATGCATTTATCTTTGTATTTACAAAAAAGGTCATATTCTCATTAGACTGTATTGTATGTACCATCATATATGGTACCCTGGATTCTCTTTTTACCTTTGTATTTTTACCATCAATGTAAAAAGTAGCATAAGATAGGTCACATTGCAAACTTCCACCCATAGAGGCACTCCATTTTCTTGATAATAGCATCCCATAATGGGGTGGAATATCCACAACTAGGACACTCATAATTAATTCTTTCTCAGGGAAAGGAGAAAGTTTATAAGGTGTCCCTTTATAGTTCCTATCACAGGCACTTCTCTTGAATCCATAGCACAACATCTTCCGTGAGGAGTATTTACCTTTAAACCCATGGATTGCATTATCCTCACTAGCATGACATTATTTGAGGCCCGAGAGTCAATCATGTAATTCTTCAAAACTCCTCCATTGATAATAACACTTAGAAAGAAAGGATCTACATTGTCAGGGCTCTCCCCTACTGTATCTTCAAGGTAAATTTGGGGAATCTAGGAAACCATTTCCTATAACTCTTTATCCTTTGTTTCCTTTCTAATTACTCATTCCTTCATATTATGAGTTATATTCTTATTCTCAATTTCAACAGGATGACAAGAACCTTTGACCCAAGCCATGGATTTCTCCTTATGTTCTTCAATTATTAACATCTCTTGCAAAGGGACCTTAACTGTAATTTGAGAAATTAACTGAAGCATATCCATAGGCATGTAATTTGGTAGTTCAAGTGACATACCTGGTTGTTCTTCATATTTCTTGGATATGTTGTGTTCAATATTCTATGTCTTCTATGAATCTCCTCCAACAGGCGAAGCAGATTCTTCAACTATCTTTTCTTTCATCTTAATTGGAGAAATTTTTTCAATAAGTTTTATAACCTCCACTTTTTTGGCCCACTCCTTTTTCTTGACCTCCTTAATTTTGATTGCTTCTTTCACTGATTTATCTTCCTTGACCCCTTTTTCTTTATTTTTCAATTCTTTGATGAATAAACCTAAAGGCTTACCTTGGTCTTCACCTACAACCCTATTTCTCAATTGATAATTATTTTTTACCTAAGCCACCATAGTAGTTGTTATTTTAGAAATCTCTTCATTTGAGGGTCTTCTTAAGGACACAGAACACTCACCTTGTTCAATATTGCACATTCAATCATCAATAGATAATTCCAAATCAGAGAAAACCCATTGATGATATGTTTCACTTATTTGCCTTTGATTATCTATATCAAAGTCTTGAGTCTCAATAGTAGAAGAATATTTTGCTTCTCCAAGATAAGAAGAAATCATCAGACAATCAACATTGTCACCTTCAAAGGTTTCTTCCTCTTCTTCATGTGTCTCATCTTTAGTAGAAATAAATTGTGCTACGACACAATATTCAGGTGAATGAGGTGATTGACAAGAAACACACCAGGGATTATCATCCACCATGTTCACTGTATGTTTTTGTAATGGATCAGGGGTTTGTTGTTCTTGTTTACCCTTCTGTTGTTGGAAAGGCTTTCTATCTTTCTAGTTTGTATTGTAAGGGTAATCTTGTAATCTTAGTGGTCTATTGAATTTATTGAACAATGGCTTCTCTGGTATTGAACTCTTGTCAATTTTTGCCACAATCAATTTTAAATCCTTCAAGGTATTCAATACCTTGTCCCATCTTTCTTCTTCTTTAGGTTTTGTACCTAAAGACTTCTCAATTTTATCTTTGGAATTCCTCAAAAATCTAGGATCCTCTCTTCTTCTGAGCTTACCTAAAGTTCTTCTATTTCCTTCCATATTTATAACCATTCTAAATGCATGTCTTAAAGTTTTAGGATCCTTGTCTCTAAGTATATATGCCATTTTTGCATCAAATGCATTCATATATGTAGTCAGACAAACATTATCATCCAACCTTAACACTTGAAACAACTTATGCATAGCCTTTTGAAATCTGATATTAAAATCAAACACATCTTCATTCAATGACTTGTTGATATTATTGAACTTGTTTAACATGAAACTGGGGTTTATTTTGTCACCATACTGCTCTTTAAAAAATCCTTCAAATTACTCCCAGAAACTGATACTTGCAGTTGGCAATCCCCTATACCAATCCCTAGCATCCTCTGTCAAAGATTGTACAAATAACTTCATAACTACATCTTCATGCTCCACCTTGTAATCATTCAACTTATTAGTGAATGCTCTAAGGTGTTCTTTGCCAGTTATAGCATTATTACCTACAAATTTACTAAATTTATCCCTTAAGTCATTTGGGATAACATTGGGATATTGTGGGATCCCATCAAAATGTAATTGGATAGGTCTTCTTTGAAACTACCCTGCTGCAACTTGTCCTGTAACACTTGTAGTATTAGCTACAATAGTGTCTGTTCTAATATTAACCCCTAAAGTTGTGCTAGGATCTTTCGAACATTAGGGATGACTACTATGTTGAGTAGTTCCTTAACTTTTTTGTCCAATAAGTGGAATCCTAGTATTCTAAGTATTTTGGTCATTTTGAGATGAAACACTCGTAATGACATTTGTCACTGTGCCAGAAACATCCTGATTTTTGGATGGACCAGAAACAAATGAAGCACTATTCAAAGCTGACAACTTAAGGAAATCAATTTTCCTTTTCATCTCTGCATTTGAGGCTTCCATCTCAACTCTCTTTAACTCTTTTGCAAGAGTTTCATTTTATATCCTAGCTATTTCCAACTCAATATTAATTTGGGATAACTTTAGGCTTAAATTTGGGATAGTCAAAAACTTCCTATCATCTATCTTAACAACATACACTTTTTGTTTTCCCTTATCCAAGTACAATCTAGGAACCTGAATATTTAGCTAGTTAAGATCAACTAGCTTCTAGTTATCCATATTATGCTTAGCCTTTTCCCTTATGATATTTTTAGATCTCTTATCTATAATCTCCTTTAGAATAGGGCCCTCAACACTAGGCTTATCATTTTCTTGCGCTAAGGCTTTGAGTATTGCTAATTGTCTTATCAGACCATCTCTTTCTATCACAACTCTAATAACCTCATATTCCTTTTCCTTTTCTCTCTTACTTTTGAGATCTATCTGTTCCTAGAGTTCTCTTTTCAATGTATCTATATCTCCAAAAAATTCTTCTGGATTTGGGAAGGTTATTTTAGATCCAGAAGTGTCATCTAAGTCAATCAAGTTCACATCATTTTGTTCTCATACTAATTCATAACTAAGAGATAAAATTTTCATGAGACCTAGAGGAGGAGGTACACCAATAGCATTCTCTTTGATGACTTCTACTTCTACTCTGACCACTTACCTTCTCTGAATATTGGACTTGAGTGCATTCTTTCCTTTGTGGTTGGATTTCTTCTTGTATAGGTGTATCAAATAAAGAATCCACAAATACTAAACTATCCAATTCAAAACTTTTGGAAGATGATGCATGAACCATAGGAACTGAGTTTAGCTATGACTTACTTGCATTCTTATTCTTGGGCTTCCATGATGTGGGAGTAGCACTTGTATCTGCATTTCTTCTCATTCCTTGTCTTTGTGGAGGTACCTGAAGCTCTTCCAATTTTTCTTTAAGGTGCAACTTTATGTAACCTCTAGTGTTCTTTGCTTTACTCATAGTAACAAAGTCCTTCAAAAATTTGTTAGAGTTATTCAAAGATATATGGACTAGTGTAAAAACCTCGGAGTCGCCACCCAAATTACTTTGGGATATCAAATAATATACTGCTTGATACTTCTTGAAAGAAATCTGTGAACCTTGTTCATAAACCAGAATATCCTTTTCACAAAAATGTAGAACACCCTTTTCACAAGAAAACATGAACCAAAATATAGAACCGCAGGATCAACCATCAAACCATAGAAATACTATGAAAACTTCTATTGTATTTTAAACAAGAATTCTTTAACAAAAAACTCTTTGTCATTCAGTTCCCCAATAGAGTCACCATTTATTTATTGGTGCCCAAAAATGGGTTTACACTAACTTAAAAGTAGAGACCAAGTTATTTTCTCTTGATAATATTTATGGAAAGACACTTCCAATTGTTTAATATTCTTCAAACTTGGACCAACAATGGCAAGGATGCTAGATCCTTCTATGTTAAAGGCTCTATAAAACAAGGGAGGGTGATCCCCATGCTTATTTGTTATTTTAAACCACACTCACAAATCATGCATGAAATAAAGCAGATAATCTTATATAAGGACTCAACAATAAGGGAGAATGCTCAGGAATGGAAAATTCCTCAGTGATCCTCAACCCATTTGGAGAATGAGATGACTAAGACATATGATAATGTTCATGTAGAATGAAAATATTTTGATATTCAATAGGTTATAAAAAACCAGTGGTGATTTCGAATAGTAAATAAATACCCAGGCATTCACTTAACTATGATCAGTGCCTTAGTCCATTGGGTACATAAATTCATACTGCATTAGACTATACTTCTGACAGAATTTATCTAACAACATTTAACCAGAGATAATATTGCCTTACAATATATCGTACTTGTAATCCCCACCCAAAACTACTTATCAAAATCCCTATAAAGACCCCTATCACTTTGCAATTTTATTCAAGCATTTAATTGACCTATAAGACCAAAGCATGAACAAAAGGTTACATACACCACAATAGTGCAATGAATGATAAAATCTTTGATAATACACATTCAAAATATGACAGAACAATATATTGGAGAGAAATGGGTTTGAATCATATATTCATTCATTAATTATGTTGTCTCTCTAAGAATATAATTCATACATAACTCCTTCAAGAACCTGCAAAAATCATAGACACAAGACTCTTTTCTATTTTTTGTTGTGTAAAATTACCTCGTATAATCCTTTTGTTTCACCTAGACTTTGTTATTTGGAAATAGAAATTTGGAACACATAAGGGACCAAACTTCTAAACCCTGTCTCATAGCCCTAAATTCCCTTTTATTAAAACAAGGTAGAAAACAAGCTTCAGGCCAGAGGAGATGCCTATCATCTAAGAATGACTATGCATAACCGCATTCTGTTATACAAAACAATCATCCTCAAACTTACCTATGGGTATGTGCACAAAGATGGTGGTTAGAAAAGTGGACACCACCCAAAAAAACATGGAAAAACAAGCAGTGCGTACACGGTTATAAAAATTGAAATTCCCACATACGTGCTTAGGTTTTTTCTTCCTGAGCCTAGAGAAGGTAGCATGTAAGTGCTGCTTTTAGGAAAATGGCATGTATGCGCTACACCTAGGAAAATGAGCGCATATGCACTGCTCATAGGAAAATGAGCGCATACGTGCCAATAATCCAAATATAACCGCGTACGCGATGCCTGCTAAAAAAAGCTTTTAAAAAAAAACTAGGTCTCATTTACCTATGAATAGCGCATCTTTACTTCATTTTTTTTCATTTCCTCTCCTAAACCACAAACGGGGTGCTAGATTTGTCCTCCAAGCTATGGATCAAGGTTAGTTTTTGTTTATTTTTGTCTTTCTTTCCCATTTGTTCAATTTGTTTTACATTTTGAATTTAATTTCATTAATTTTGATTAGGTTTTTTCATTTTTTTGTTTCAAAAACTAGATTCTTCTAATTCGCAATAAGAACAACCAAATGCACCTCTTGAAAACCCACAAGAACAACCAAATGCACCTCCTAAAAATCCATAAGAACAACTAAATGCACTTCTTAAAAACACACAAGAACAACCCCCAATTCCTCCTTTTGACTGCACACCCAAAATACAGGAGCAATTAATTAATCAGTTAGGACAAAATACGTCTAAAATCAATAGACTGATTATTAAATTGAAAACTTCTAAACTTGAGCATCATCAATCCCTCGCCACTAGGCTAGAAACATTAGCTAGTGGTGCCATAGATGTTTCCACACAAATTACCATATGGGGAAGCTTTAGGGATATGTGTCGTCAATTCTATGCCAATGGACTATCATACGATGGAGTAAAAAACAAAAATATTACTAAACAACAAATATGTGCCCTTTTCATTAATCCCAAAACTGGTCAGTCATTAGCTCTTAATGCAAAGAAGTTTCCCATATATTGATGTACCAATGTGCAGATGAAGAATCTTTTTTGGCAGAGGTGGTGGATGGTCTTTGACGATCCACCTTGTAATAATTATGAGGTGCCATTATATTTTTTGAGAAAAGTATATTGTGATTTTGTGCTCAATGTGCGCCCAAACTATTTTGACATGAGAGAGTTCCATGGTAGAGGTGGTGGCTCTGCCCAAGATAGACCTGGATCCCATAGGTGATTACTCGCGGAGAGTCGCCACTCCCTAGCACCCAAACCCAAGGTGCATCAGGCTGTCCCAGTAGAGCTGAAAGAGTCGATGGAGCTACAGACTCTTCAGGCAGCCACATCGTTGACTGGTGCTATCATCCAGCCTGGGACGTCATTAGCACACCCTATTATATTGGATGGTGAGCCATTAGGTGGTGATAAAGAGCCAATCCAACATATGTGTGTCAGTTGCTCGGGGATATCTGGTGCAGATGGATCCTCATCTCATCTATGCATGATTTGTGAGAGTATATGTCAGGCCCGCATGACTAAGGATTTCACACTGACAGATGAGTTGATGGACATGATGTTTTCCCATGAGCGAGAGACAAAGGTGTGTTGATTTGAATTCATAGCATTTTATTTATCAGTCACTTTAAATTTGTAATTACATAAATGAATTTTCATTTATACATCAATTTAAATTAAGAAAAATAATATGCATTTTAGGATGCAGCAACAGTATCCCATACTCCTCCCCTAGTTACTCTAGCTGCAACTTTGATGCTTGAGAAATAAATTTTGTAACATGTTAAAATAGAATAGTACACTTTGAAGTCAAAAAAATACAAGATATACTAATTATCTTTAATGCTTGGTCCAATTTTGGGTTTGTAGGCATTGACAGGGGATGAAATGTCTCAAATTGATGACATCATGCTCTCAACGATTGATTTTGGCCTACAAGGCTATACGATATCATATTTTGTAGAACCCTTTTTATGTATTGTTTTGATGGAATATGCAAGTCATTTAATTTTATATTTTTTAAATTATGTTTAATTTATTATCTGTACTAATATCTCATGTTACTTTTATTTTTTTAGGGTACCTCCTCTGCATCTAGGGCTCGTCCTAAGAAAAAGAATTCCTCGAAGATACCAAAACGTGGGAAGAAGGTAATTGAACACATTTTTAGTTGTACAATTTTTTGAAAATGTTGAAATCAAGTATTAGTTGGGGTTTGTAGATTGATTAGTGTTTTTTGTCTATTTTACATGTATAGTAGCCATTGAGCTATGTGGATTTGTGAATGCACCTGATTCGCCCATGGATCAAGAGAGGGCGGAGGTATGTATCTCTACTTTATTTTCTTGATTTCCTAATTATATGCATGTGTACATGTTAACTTTTGATGTATTATAATCTTATAATTTTTTCATATAGGAAATATCCATACCTATTTCATCAATGGTGAACCCTTCTCCGTGCATTGGAGAAGCATCTTAGGATCTAGTACCCTTTTGTTTGATATGTAAAATTAATTGTTTTTAACCTTCAATACTTATCATTATATTAATTGTATTTAATCTTTGAACATTTTTTGTATAGGTAATAGCAACAGTTTCTACATCGATGGTGAGCCATCCTCGGTCCATTAGAGAATCATCTTAGGCACAAGTACATCATTGTTCTCTATATTATAGCTTTTAAGTGTTTGTGATATATTTATGTTAGTAAACTATATTAATTGTACATTTAATCTACAATAGATCCCTTCACGGTACGGCCATAATGTGGATCCACCTAAGTATGTCTTCAAGAAAACTCCTAAGAGTAACAAGGAGAGGAGAGCGAAGCCATTAGCTCCTAGATCATCCGATGAGGTAATCTACATTTCAATTCAAAAATAATTATAGTTAAATGCATAGTTATGTTGTTAATTGTGAACTATTTTCTACAAAAGAATTCTAACTTGGCTTTTGAATTGTGGTTTTGCAGCAATCTACAGAGCCACGTACTGCATAGAAGAGGCTTGATTTTGATGATTAGCCACAAGTTTAGGATCATATAGTGATAGTTTTAGTCATAGAATGACCTATACATGTAGATATATTCTACATTTTTATTGTATATCAATTTGGACATGGCATATGCCACATTTTTGTAGTACTTGTATTCACTTGGTAGACATGCCTTTTCTAATATATATAAATATCAATATTCGATCCAATAAATGTGTACTGAGTTCATTATTTTGTATTCATTGTATTTTGTGGTTTTCCATTTATAAATTTAAATGAATGTTTGCATATGTAATCAACAATATGAATATAAACAACAAAAATATATGATATAAAACATTGCAATTGTGGAATATGATTTGATAAAATTTCTAAAATGTTGAATTAACCTACAAAACTCCTTGTATTCAATTCATTATTGTGTATTCATTGTATTTAGTGGCTTCCCTTTTATAAATTTAAATGAATATTTGCATATGTAATCAACAATATGAATATAAACAACAAAAATTGACAATATGAATATAAACAACAATATGTGTTTGGTGCGAGAGCACCCTCACGCTCGCAATGGTCAATTTTTTTTCATTGTTTGCACAAATTGATGTCGCAAGCGCATCCAAGTGGGCAGGTTTATGCTGAGCATTCCCCTATCGTGCATCCCAAAGTGTCAGAACATCGAGAGTCATACCATACCGGTGTGATCTCTCAGGTGCCCTAAGTTCAAAAAATTGTCAAAATTTGATGGACTGTTTCTTCAAATCTAGGACACATATGGTCAATTAATTTGAACCCATGGGGTCATGTGAGGCTCCTCTACAATGCACTATCTCAGTTTTTGATGACTTGTAGCCATTTTCAATTGGTAGCATTTTTTTGCCTACTGCAAAAACAATCAGTTGCATCCAATGCAAAGTTGCAAAATTGGCTAGAATTGATTTGTTTTGTTGTGTGCACAAACCGACATCACAAGTGCATCTGCATGGGAAGGTTTATGGTAGGAATGCCCCTGTCATGCATCCTAAAGCATCAAAACGTCAAGAGTCATACCATACCAGGGCGATCCCTCAAGTGCCCTGAGTCCAAAAAATTATCAAAATTTGATGGACTATTTCTTCAAATCCAGGATACATATGTTTGGTCCATTTGAACCCATGGGGTTGTATGAGGCTTGTCTACAATGGCCTACCTCATTTTTTGATGACTCAGAGCCATTTTTAATTGGTAGCATTTTTTTGCCTGCTACAAAAACTGTCAGTTGCATGCAATACAAAGTTGCAAGATTGGCTAGAATTGATTCGGTTCGTTGTGTGCACAAACTGATGTCATGATCACATCTATATGGGTAGGTTTATGCTAGGCATTCCCCTTTCATGCATCCCAAAGAACCATAACATCAAGAGTCATACCATACCGGTGCGATCTCTCGAGTGCCATGAGTCCAAAAAATTATCAAAATTTAATGGATTGTTTCTTCAAATCCAGGACACATATGGTTGATCTGTTTGAACCCATGGGCTCATGTGAGGTTCCTCTACAATGTCCTATCTCATTTTTTGATGACTTGTAGCCATTTTCAATTGGTATCATTTTTTTGCCTGCTGCAAAAACCGTCAGTTACATGCAATGCAAAGTTGCAAGGTTGGCTAGAATTGATTCGGTTCGTTGTGTGCACAAACTAACATTGTGAGTGCATCCATGTGGGAAGGTTTACGCTAGGCATGCCCCTATCGTGCATCCCAAAGCATTGAAACATCAAGAGTCATACCATACTGGTGCGATCTCTCAACTACCATGAGTCCAAAAAATGTCAAAATTTGATGGACTATTTCTTCAGATCCAGGAAACATATGGTCGATCCATTTGAACATGTGGGGTTGCATGAGGCTCCTATACAATGGCCTATATCTATTTTTGATGACTTAGAGCCATTTTCAATTGGTAGCATTTTTTTGCATGCTGCAAAAATCGTCAGATGCATGCAATGAAAAGTTGCAAGATTGGCTAGAATTGATTTGGTTCATCATGTGCACAAACCGACATTGTGAGAGCATCTGAGTGGGAAGGTTTACACTAGGAATGCCCCTGTCATGCATACCAAAGTGCTGGAATGTCGAGAGTCATACCATACCGATGCGATCTCTCAAGTGCCCTGAGTCCAAAAAATTATCAAAATTTGACGGACTGTTTCTTCAAATCTAGGACATGTATGGTCAATCCGTTTGAACTCATCAGTTCACGTGAGGCTCCTCTAAAATGGTCTATCTTGGTTTTTGATGACTTGGAGCCATTTTCAATTGGTATCATTTTTTAGCCTACTACAAAAGTCATCAGTTACATGCAATGCAAAGTTGCGGGATTGGCTATATTTGATTTGGTTCATCGTGTGCACAAACTGACGTCACAAGTGCATCTAGGTGGGCAGTTTTATGCTAGGCATGCCCTTGTCATGCATCCTAGAGCATCAAAACATCGAGAGTCATACCCTACCGACGCAATGTAGAGGTTGTTTGACAACTTTTTTGACAATTTTGTTTACAACAATGACAATTTTTGCTCAAATTGTATATAGTCTCAATCTATGACCCCTATGACCCGATAATGACTCAAATAATTCTCCATGATTATATTAGAACCAACAATTCTCATGATTGACCAAGGACACATCACATATACTCAAAACATAGTCACAAAACATTGACACACAAAATAGTCACAAAACATTGTCACATATTATTCAAAAATTTGCCTCTAAATATGGTCAAATCAGCTCTTGGCTATTTGATTATATAAAAAAATGTCTTACAAATCATCTCATGGGATTTAATACAACATTTGGGATTACAATATGTGCGATTCAACTCATCGCCTTTTTAATATACAAATCATCTCATGGGCTTTTATACAAAACTTGGCATTACAATATGTGTGATTCAGCTCATCGCCATTTTAATACACAAAATTTGGCATGTACATATGTACAAATCAGCTCATTGCCTTTTAAATATACAAAATTATACCCCTAAACATGTAAAATTAAGCTCATGGGCATTTATATATAGAAAAAATGAATATAGAACAATTCATCGACGATTTATACAAAATTCTCAAAATCATTCTACTCTAAACCGTAGAATAAATCAAGTGAGCCTTCAGGATCGGCTCTAACCCGTATTGTGTCAAGTATTTCCTCGTGGTCAGATTCATGAACTTTCCATAAAATCTTGTTATGAGGTCTACCACGATACTTAATCAAATGAATATTTATTGCAACAACAAGGTTAGAGAAATGAAGAATATGTCAGTGTGTTTCAAAGTCCTCAAACAACCAAACATCAAAATTATTGATAGGGTATCTCCAAAGCCATGTTTCTGTCAAGACAACAGACCCCATTGGGTACTCAATACCCTTAAACTATTATATAAAACTTTAAAGCATCCTTGTACAAACTCTGATGAATGAGTATGATCATCACTTATGTATAAGTGATACTCTCTTACAACATTTCTATCCTCCTTTGTGCTATCATTTGCATGCATGAATACTATGTGTACAAAAATAGAAACTTGTGTAGAGTGATAATACATGGATTACACTTCATTTTTAGGTTGTAGTGTATAATTTTCGGCGAAATCAATGATCGAATTTCTCAACGATCGAGGTTCCAAGAGGAAATGTGTCCTTACATAACTTGAATTTCTCATCTAACCATCGAGCTCTATGTGTATGCATTATGTACTCATAAACTAGTTTCTCTTGAAAAAATTTCATAAATTGAGCTACACATATATCATTTTTCACTAGCTCACATCTCTTCAAATCTTTTCCATCTTTAACTCCATATGTGATTGTCTTGTATTTTTTGAAAGAAACTAGTTTCGTACCAATTTCATGTGTGCTCTCCAAATATATGCATCTGGGTAAACGTTGCAAACCACCACATATAGCACAAGAACCTTCTAAACAAGGCATCTTATAATAAATGCAACCATCATGTCTATTACATAGCATACTTGAAATAAATTCTCTTACCGACTTAGGAGGTGCTCGTATATTACATTCCTGCAAAACATCGTTAGTGGGCAAAGTAGAACACATATGATGAAAAATATCATAATGCATGAAAAATTCAATATGCATCCTACAACAACGCGTGGTGTGTACATGATTAATCTTAATATAAAAAGGTTTTGTCATTTCAAAAACTATTTGAGAAATTCTTATTTGAGGAAACTTTTGAAGGAATCTTTCATAAAATTTAATTTGAGTCATATCCAAATAGTGTTTGGCATGTGGCTCATGATTTGTAGACCAAATTCGCCTTCTAACAACATCTCTTTGGCTGGGCAAAACTCTTGTGTTGTCATGCCAAAAATTTTCAATTAATGTTTTTAGTGCATCAACAACAACATTTTCTTTGCGTGGTAGTCTACCCAAGAATGCCCAAAGAGAATTATTGTTAGGTTCCTCTATTTTTTTCTGCCTCTTTAATGCTTTACTTAATGTTGTTCTACTAACGTTTAATGACTTACTTGTTTTACTTATCAAATGATCTTTTTTTATTTTCTTGCCCATTATGGTTGATGTAATGACACATCGAGTAGCATTAGAATCTTTAGTACGTGATTTTGAACCAATAGCTTGATATGCATCAAATATATTTCTCACAATAGTTCTTTCATTGTTACTTTTAGATGATCTTAGGCCTAGAATTTTCATTATCTCTCTAAAATTCAAATTTTTAATCATTTGAATAATTAATTGACATCTTGCGGTTTGATTTAAGTTTTCAAAATAATTTTGCCATATTATTTTAACCATTCTCCTACAAGTTAATGTAATGCCCCGCCAGGAAACCCCTAAAGGGTTTAAGTTAAAAACACTCAAATAGAGTGTAAATTTTTTTTTTTTAAATAATAATTAAGAGCGTTAATGAAAAGTTACAATATTAAGATAGATTGAAGTTATCTCAGAGTTATCTCTATCTAGATAACACAGCGGAAGGCTAAAATGATCCTAAGGAGTTTCCCAACGCGATTACATAACCTTACACCTAACTCAACTTGCGTCATTAGATCCATTAAACTGGATATCATAATTACGAGATAATGCATAGATCTTGATTATATATATGTGTTCTATGGTTGGACATCTTATAATTTTAGGAAGCGTCCAATTACTTTGGGTGGTTAGGGGGCCATTGAGGGGTTATTTATCCATTGCACTTTAATTCATAGTTACATTAAGAGGCCTCCAAATAGGTTCCAAGCGTTTAATAAAATTAAGTTCATTCATTGGGGTTAAGGTAACCATCCACACTTGACATCTTCCTTAAATGTTAAAAATATGCCTAATGAGACTCATTCATTTCGGGTTAAACTACGATTAATAAAACGAGGTTTCCTTCATTTGATTTTTTAAAATATACACCCACATTTGATATCTCTTTTTAAATATTAAAAAAAAGTATGGTTAATAAGAAAAATTCGTTCCTTAAGGATTAAACTTCCATTAGTAGAGTGTGGTTCCCTCATTAAGGTTTGAGCATAACCAGACTAAAGATTTACAGTTGCTTTATGGAGGATAAAATGTGAGAAGCCATCGAATTCTTTGAAATTTTAATAATATTACTAGATGGCTAAAATTATTATGCTGAAAATGTATTAGAGCCACATGAGTTCATCCTTTAACTTTAAGATATAGTTAGCAAGATGATATTCATCATTTCAAGATTTGAATAATAAGACCATAGTGACGTCCTTCTATTAAGATTAAAATACAATTGTTTTATTGCACATCTCTTTTTTTTATAAACGAAGTTAATAGGAGGGAGATACTTTTACTTAGATTTAATGTATCAACATCTGATTGAATCCTTCCCTATTCAGTTCTTTTTTAGCAATCATAAAGAAATTCATTTATTGGGGTTATAAATATGGAAGACTAGTTGAGTTAACCCAATTTTAAAATTAATCTGGTGAGGGTTATTGATTATAATTACAATGTGAATTATTAAGTAAATTCATCCAATATACAACATGGATGCCTAGTTGGGTCCACACGATTATCAAATTAATCTGGTGAGGATTATTGGTTATGATTAAAGCATGAAATAACTTAACAAAATTCGTCCAATGTAATGAAACATAATTATCATGGCGTGATTCATTTACCAAGGTGAAAAGTAGATATTTATATGATGTGCATCCTTTAGATTTCACTTAGAATTTATAACATTAATTCAACTTTGTTTCCCATTTCTCTTTCGTTCCATTAACATGCTTATTAACAACTTTATCCAATGAAGTATTCTAGTAAGATTCTTTCCACTATTACAACATTTAATTAACATATTTTAAATACCTTGCCATAACCATAATTTACAATGTTTTAAAATTCTGATTTACTACGTTCCTCAAGATGTCTGATTTTGTGCATATGATTTAAATTCGTTAATTTTTCCATCATACACTCATACAAGATAACAACCATACATGATAACTTAAAGCATGAAACAAGGAAACTGAAACAACGCAAAACACAGGTATGATCTCGGAGTTCACCCCTAAAGGGCTACATCTCCGGGTCTGCTCAACTGCAAGACCCCTCTGGCATATAATATAGATAAGGTTACATATTTACATGTCTTTACAACTCTGTCTTTTAGGCGAACACATACACTATTCGACATCTTCCTCGATAGGTTATTACATAGAGATCCCTTTTAAAGTGGGTCAAATTGAATCATAACAAAAGAAAACAAACAAACCTAGATTCTCCTATTTGACGGTAGCCTAACTAGGGGTTTGGCCGACTTATGACCAAACACTAGCATAACATACTCACTATTACTTAACCAAATTTTATTACAGCAATATAATCTGCAAGGACAACATCCGGAAGAGGTATTCATTTTTTTTTTTTTCTTTTCTTTTCATATCATTTCTATCCATTAATGTCCATTCAAGTTCATGGTTTTGTCAGACTAACTTTTATTTAAAACTTCACATTAATCCATCATTAATAATTAACCCATGTTAATGATGTGTAATACCCGAGCATGTCAAAATCAAGAGAAACCAATAACTATAAACGAGATATAAATCTACCAAGAGACGGTTATCTAAATCCAAATATTATTTGCTAACCTGGAATTAAATAATATAATAGAAAGTTGAATTTAAAATTAGATGATATAAAAGAGAACTGAATTTAAAACTTCTTAACTATATTTATCTCCTTCCATTAATTTCACTTCACTTATTATTTCATACATAATAAAAAAAAATGTAAATTAATATATAATAAAAATAAACTAAAATAAATTAAAACTTTTTAAAAAAAAAAAACCATTGAAACTGGGGTTACCCACGTGGAACACCACGTGGGCCCCCTTGGTAGCCACGCTACCATTGGTAGCGCTGCTACCCTTGGTAGCGCTGCTACCATTTGGTAGCAGTTCTACCAGTGGTAGCGCTGCTACCAGCTGGTAGCAGTAGCTACCGTGGTAGCCATGGAACCTCCCAACAATGGGGGGTAATAAAATATTCTTTTTTTTTATATTTTTTTTTTAATTTTATTTTATTTCGTTTTTAATAGGAACCTCTGGTAAAAATAACAAAACCCAGACCCAGTCCCTAAACTGCCAGAATGCAGTTCAAAATTTGCTAAATAAATATATATATATATATATATATATATTTTAAAAGAAACAATATATGTAAGCATTTCAAAAGGATGAATGACTCATCAAACACACGGTTTGGAAACACTATTTTGCAATATTTTCCAGCAAACCCTCTTTTTTTGAAAACAAACACAGTCACAGCCATTTCTCTTTTTTTTGTTTCTTTTTCAGAATAACCAAAATATCAAAATGGAGGAAGATTTCCAAATAACAGTTCATGGTTTTCCTTCAAACACACAAAACAGTTTCATAGTCTCTTAGATAGGTAAGATTTACTAACTCATAAGGCAAAAATCTTGATCCAATGTCCACCATGATTTCAAACTAGAACTCAGATTTTTCAAGAGAGAAACAAACACATTTCTTTTTGGTTTTAAATGCAATACAAGATACACAAGAGACCTACCTCCCATTAGCATTCTTGGCATGAATTTGAGGAAGAGCTCCACCTGCAACTCCAAGCAAGAAAGAAAAAACTCCATTTTCTCCCTCATTTTCCCCTCCAAAAGAGAACCCCCAAAATGTCTACAAAACTAGATTAAAAGGAGGAACCCTAATTTTGCCCTAATTTTCAATTTCGAAATTAGGCATTTATTTTTAAAATAAAATGGATGAAAAATGGAAACCTCTTATTCAATCCCTCTTATTCATTTTTCCTTTAAAATTAAAAAACTTCCATTTCTTATTGCATTTTTAAATTTTAATTTCTCACTATAAATTTTAGGCCTACTTTTATAATTCGGAACTATTGACCGGGTAAGGCGTTTGATTAATTTAATTTTCTAAAAAATCAATCTTTTTTATACTATATCAACTATACATGTAAAAAGGAAATAATTTCTTTTAAATAATAATAATTTACCCCTTTTTCTTCCAAAATGCGAAAATGAGTAATTTATTTCTATCTCCCAAAAGACTTTAAATTTTTCCTTTCCAAAAACGCATAACTCATTAAATTCATTATTTTAAAATTAGCTATTAAATTAACTCGCTATAACATAATAAAGCGACATTTTTAAATAAATGACTAATCTAATGCAAGAGTCTTATTTATTCTAATTTCTCAACTACAAATGCGTAAATGTTACAAATGCGCAAATGAGCACACTAATCCAAGTTAAATACCTTAAGCTTGCTACATTAATAATTTAAGGCAATCTCTTAAATTAATGATTAATCATATACAAGAAGCTACCCATTTAAATTTCTAAATTACTAATGTGCTCGTCTACTCATAAATTTGAATTTAATACTTAGGATAACAAACCTCACTTACCTCGCGCAAGGCATGCAGATTGAGGAAGTCCTTCAAATCTCTTGACACGCATCCCAATGAAAAGCAAGCCCCACGAATCCACACACGATGCTCACCTAACCATGGCTAAGGCAAGACGAGAGTTATATGACCACTAAATCCGAATTCTAAAGATAAAAGAGGCATACTCAACCTTGCAAATCCCAAAGGAGATGAACCTTGCCCTAAGCGGTGTTGTACCTGCAATCTCCTGCACCCATGAATTCATACAAGCATGCATATACATATACATATTCAATGAAGGCGTTAGCTCAAGATTTATCTCAAGGGTTAGGAAGCAATTACATTTACACGAGAATTGATGCAAAAGCACAATAATAAGTATGCACGATTTATTTATATTATCTAAACTACACATTGCATATCGGTTAATCTACCATTCAAGAATGACACATAGGAAGTCAATCAAGGTTAAACGAGTTTTTACAAGTCCGACTAGGGTATGGGCATTACAGTTAATTCATTCATTTTATTGGGCATTGGCTTCAATATATTCTCATCAATGTCAATTAGATACTTTGGTTTCCTACAAATGATTCTAGGAGGTGTTAACATCAGTGCATTATGTACATTCAATTCATCAAGTAGAGAAGGTGTAATATGTTCACCATTTAATTGATTATTCAATGTGGCATCTTCTTCAATTGCATTAGGTTCATATGATAAATCAAATGTATCTTCTTCAATTGCATTAGGTGCATTATATTCATTTGGTAAATTGAATTGAGATGTTGAGGATGACATACCTTCTTCTCCCATTGTTCTTATGTCATGCAATTTCTTCACACACTATCATTGGCTTTCCTTTTGAGCCTCTTGTTGTTCCATTGTTCCTTGCTTGTTCTTTCCCATGGTTGATATCGGTTGTCCTAAATAGAATCATATTACATATATATGTAAACAAAAGTTCATAAACAAACAAATAACCATAAATATGCATATTATCACTATTTTTTTGAGTCAAACTATTAAACAATCACAATACTATTGACAAAACTAATAAGTACAACAATTCAATCATTTGAAATCATGCAAAAACAAAAAAAATCACTTACTTCTATGTATAAAATAGTGATAGAAGTGTAGACACAGTTCCAGTGGGGCCTTTAAAGACCTTAGAAACTTCTTTTGAGGTCCTTGAGGCTCTTGGGCAACTAAAACTATGTCTATGTACCATGTTTGCGCTACATTACTAACTGTGTACGTGTTTTTAGTCCATATAATGTTGGCAAGCCCAACGGTATTCTTTTTTCCCATTCTGGACTAATACTTAGTGCGTACATGCTCCTAAGCCTAAAAAAAATATCATAGGGTAGCGAACTAATAAGTAATAAGTACCGTGTATGTGCTCCTATGCCTTAAAAAATTTATGGCAGGGTTGTGAACCAATAGTTTCAGTACCTCGTATGCACTATTGGTAGTAGGAAATATCTGAATGAAAAGGGAGGGAGGGAGGGAGAGAGAGAGAGAGAGAGAGAGAGAGAGAGAGAGAGAGAGAGAGAGAGAGAGAGAGAGAGAAGAGGGAGAGTAGGGGGAGGGAGAGAGGAGGGGGCACAAAAGGGAAGGAAGGAAGGAGAGAGGGAGAGAAGAGGGGGGAGGGTGGGAGAGAAGAATGGGTATGGAGGAAGGGAGAGGGAGAGTAGGAGGGAGGGATGGAGAGGAGAGGGGGGAGGGAGGGGGAGGGACAAGAAGAGAGAGAGAGAGAGAGGGGGGGGGAGGGAGAGGAATAGAGAGAGATGGAGATAGAGAGATGGGGGAGGGAAGGTAGAGAGAGGGAGAGAGGTAGAGGTAGGGAGAGAGGGAGAGAAGAGGAGGTAGGGTGGGAGAGAAGAAGGGGTGTGAAGGGAGAGGGAGAGTAGGGTGGAGGGAGAGAGGAGGGAAGGAGGGAGAGGGAGAGAGAGAGAGGTAGAGAGAGAGGGGGAGGAGGGATAGGTAGAGAGAGAGAGAGAGAGGGAAGGAGAGAGAGGGAGAGAGAAAGGACACATGACACCATATGACTAATCTCTATTATGACTATAGGAATTATAGAAGAAGAGAAAGAGGGAGTGAGAGAAGAATAGAAAGAGGGATTGGGTATGGAGGAAGGGATAAGGGGAGAGAGTGAGAAAGAGAGGGATGGGGTATGGAGGAAGGGAGAAGGGGGGAGAGAGAGAGAGAGAGAGAGAGAGAGAGAGAGAGAGAGAGAGAGAGGAAGAGATCAAATCCAGGACATAATATGATCCTTAGAACACAATATGATCCCTAACAACATCTAAGGGGTCATATGGCACTATATTATCCCTTAGAACACCATAAGACTTATAATGACACCAAATGGTGTCCTAAGGGGTCATACAACACCATATGATGCTTTATAACACCATATGGTGTTGTTATGGCTCGTATAGTGTCTTAAGGGGTCATATGGTGTCTTAAGGGATCACAGGACACCATATGACTAATATCGATTGTGACTATAGGAATTATAGAAGAAGAGAAAGAGGGATGGGGTATGGAGGAAGGGAGAAGGGGAGAGAGTGAGAGAGAGAGGGATGGAGTATGGAGGAAGGGAGAAGGGGAGAGAGAGAGAGAGAGAGAGGGAGAGAGGGAGAGAAGAAGGAGGGGGGAGGGAGAGGAAGATATGTCGAATCTAGAACACAATATGACCCCTAACAACATCTCAGGAGTCACAGGGTGTCCTAAGGGGTCATATGACACTATATTATCCCTTAGCACACCATAGGACCTATAACAACACCAAATGGTGTCCTGAGGGGTCATATAACACCATATGACCCTTTAGAACACAATATGGTGTTGTTATGGGTCATTGTTGTGCCGAGGGGTCATATGGCATCTTATGACCCCTAGGACAACATATAGTGTTTTTTATGGGTCGTATGGTGTCTTAAGGGGTCATATGGTGTCTTAAGGGGTCACAGAACACCATATAACTGATCTCGATTGTGACTAGGAATTACAGAAGAAGAGAAAGAGGAAGGGAGAAGGGGAGAGAGAGAGAGAGTGGGATGGGGTATGGAAAGGAGAGAGAGAGAGAGAGAGAGAGAGAGAGAGAGAGAGAGAGAGAGAGAGAGAGAGAGAGAGAGAGGAAGGAGCGGGGAGGGAGAGGAAGAGATATTGAATCCAGGACACAATATGAGGATTAGAACACAATATGACCCCTAACAACATCTAAGGGGTCATATGACACTACATTATCCATTAGCACACCACAAGACCTATAAGGACACCAAATAGTGTCCTAAAGGGTCATAGAACACCATATGACCCTTTAGAACACCATATGGTGTTGTTATGGGTCATTAGTGTCCCGAGGGGTCATATGACATCTTATGACCCCTTAGGACACCATATGGTGTTGTTATGGGTTTTATGGTGTCTTAATGGGTCATATGGTGTCTTAAGGGGTCGCAGGACACCATATGACCTCTTAGGAAACAATACAACCTCTAATTACACCTAAGGGGTCATATGGTGGGCTAATAAAATGATATATTAAATTTAAAGTTACGAATAGAACATCATACAACGAGACTCCAAGCGAACAAACAATGAGGGTTCGCTAAAAAGAAAGTGTAAGAGCTTGACCTAACCCTAAGAGTACTACCTAAGTTCTAAAACATATGATGCTATTAAATTTGCAAGGTTATAAGATTGATCTCGATTATGACTATAGGAATTACACACTTAATTTCTTTCATGGGTGTGTATCATTCCAAGCTGTTTGACAAGTGATGATCATCATATACTAGCACTACCATGCATACAACAAAATTTAATTTCTTTAGGTGATAGGCATTGTGTAACAACATGGGAACTCTTGCAAACCCACCACTATCATTCTTGAGGACATTATCTGTGTTACTCTCCCTCTTTCTCTTCCTACCTATTGTTTCCTTTTGAAAAACATATTGCAGGTACTCTGATTCATCATGTTTCTTTGTTGACACTATTTTCCACATCTACTCTACTCATTAAAAACACATTCAAGAAGAATATTGCTGCAAGTTTCCTTGTTTGTCATGGTAATACACCCGTGGTTCAATTTCAAACCCTATTCCTCCTATTCAATATACACACATAAATCCATTAGTCAATTTTCTTAGGAGAGCATACATGATAAAAATCAAAGAGGAAGTTGTAGACATAAATAAATTCACTTACTTCTATAGAAGTGCAGACACAGTTGCAGTGGGGTATGGAGGGAGGGAGGGAGAGAAGAAGAGAAAGAGGGATGGGGTATGGAGGAAGGGAGAAGGGGAGAGAGAGAGAGAGAGAGTGATGGGGTATGGAGGAAGGGATAAGGGGAGAGAGGGAGGGATGGGGTATGGAGGAAGGGAGAAGGGGAGAAAGGGAGGGAGAGAGAGAGGGATGGGGTATGGAGGAAGGGAGAGAGAGAGAGAGAGAGAGAGAGGCACCTTGTATGCGTTTGAGAGGGGGAGACAATACACTTACATGTGTATATATAATTAATATATTATATATATATATATATTATATATTATATATATACACAAATATATACAATATCATATTATATACATATTATATATAGAATATCATATTATACAATAGCGTGTACATGCTGGTTACACCATAAGTACACTGTATGCATTTTTGACTGTTTAGGCTTGGAAATAGGCCTAGATGACAAAGCTATGGTTTGGAAGTTTGATTTCCCTCCATTTCTCTCATTTTTGATGTGTTTTATTTTATCGACTTTGTCATCATCAGATTTACACTTCATCAAGTGGGTATTTCTAAAATTGCCACCATATTTTCACCCATCTTCTGAGCTTTCTAACAATATAATTTTTTTTCAATTTGAACAACAATAACATATTATTATTGAATTTCTTTTACCAGTGTCTTCATAGTTCTCACAAACATAGGTGCACCATTTTTTGAATAAATTTTGATATACTTATCCAAATTTAAAAAACTTTATATATTATTGTAGTGCACTTGATTCTTTACAATTTAAAAAAAAATTGTATTTTCAATTTGTTTAGTGCAACTTATGCTTCACGCACGAATAGGTACCTAATTTTTAGGATGTGGTCGATTGAAAAAATCATTAAAAAAAAAAAACTCAACAAAAAATTACAAACAAATACACATCTTCTAGTGCTCACTCTTAACTATCTTTCTGCCAAAGGATTTGTCAAAATACTAAATCTAACTATGACTTTTTTTATGCAGACATTAGACACTATGTTATGTTTTTCAGAAAAAATCAGAATCAGTTTTTCGTGTGCGAAGGATTTGACCCCCTTAATCTTATCCAATTTTGAAAAAGTTTAGTAGTTTGGAAACTCGATTCAGAGTAATAGAATAATTTTTTCTTTAATTATCTTCATATCTTGATTGGATGACTTTCAAATTCTCCCTCCAAGTTCAGGTTCACCTGATTTCAAAAAAAAGGTGTCCACTTATACCCCTCTTTTTGACCACCATCTTTGTGCACTTACCCCTATACTGGATCAAAATTTGTAGCCGCCTTCTTCAAAACTCATGATGAAAATTCCCCTATCACTAGTACATTTGGGCTTAATTTCTAATGGCTAATTGTTGGATTTGCAATGACCAAACGTCGGTCTTCCGACAAACTTTACCATCGAAAACTCATTGTCAAAATTTCTGACAATGCCATTTTCGTCAGATTTTCGATGGATGTTATGAGTGCTCCTCAATGACCATCTGACATGACAATGATGTCAGATATATAGCATCCTCATTGAACATTCCATTAGTTGTCATTGGAATTTCGATGATGAGAGATGATGTGGGTCAAACGGCTTTGCCATCGGTAAATGAAAGCATTGAACGAGTTCTATTTTTAAAAATTGCATTAAACATTTTAATTTATTTGATTCAGTGTTATTTGCAAAAAATGATTATCAATGATGTTTCCTTTCTCCAAGAATTGTCTAGGATCTTTCCATCAGATAATATGTAACATCGAATGACTAAATTTTTTCTTTACAAATGCTTATTTAATTTAATTATTATCTGAGCATGAATTAAAATTTATATCTGTACGGAAGCAGAACATACAAGCTTTAGAGTCATGTGGAAGAAAATTTCCTAAAAGAAAGCAAGTAGGCATTATCTTGAATGACATAGAAACAAGCTCATCAGCTGCCTAGAAGAGAGCCTATGGAGAAAAGAAGAGGAAAGTGTTAAAGGGTGATAAATAGATAGAGAGTATGCAATACAAACAAACAATGTCTGGAGGGTCTGATGTGATGTCTCTAATTTATATCCAAAGGAACTAACTAGTTTTGGAGTTCCTATGAAACCTATTGGGCCACACTTTGGAGGAAATCAATGTGTTCATGCAAGGAGCACCTTTTTTCTATTATGAGAATGATGGTTTTGCATCGAAACAAGAGTTAGCCGACTCGAAGTATAATTGTCAGCTTTCAGAAGACCAAGAGGTTATTTACACAATCTCCCAATAGAAGAGCGATTTCAAGAATTACCTCTCCCCCCCATGACTATTCAGGAACCACTTCCTCAAACAAAGGACTATTGGCCTTCATGGGATCAAAGAAAAAAAATTAAAGCATAGACTCTAGACAGTGTGGTGGTGTCCTTCATGAAGAGCTCTACACTATAATTGAAACTTCACAAGGGAAACTGCAAGATAGTGAAGAGAAATACAATCTTGAAAAGTGGGAAGAATGGATCTTGGTTTGGGTGGGGCCAAGTCAGGTGGCTCCTCTAGAGGTTGACTAGATAGAAATCATATTAGGATTTGAAAAAGATCACACTCGTAGAACTTCATGTCCGAGTGATCGATTGTAGTGTTTGGGTAATGCATTCCAAATAGATACAGTTGCATGCCATTAGGATAAAAGTCTTTAATCAAGACATTACCCATTTGGAATGCAACTATATCTATTTGGAATGCATTACCCAAACACCACAATCGATCACTCACACACGAAGTTCCATGAGTGCGATCTTTTTCAAATCCTAATATGATTTCTATCTCGTCAACCTCTAGAGGAGCCACCTGCCTTGGACCTACCCAAACCAAGATCCATTCTTCCCACTTTTCAAGATTGTATTTCTCTTCACTATCTTGTAGTTTCCCTCATGAATTTTCAATTATAGTGTAGAGTTCTTCACGAAGGACACCACCACATCGTCTAGAGTCTATGCTTCAATTTTTTTCTTTGATCTCATGGACGCCAATAGTCCTTTTTCTGAGGAAGTGCTTCTTGAATAGTCATGGGGGGGAGAGGTAATGCCTAAAATTGCCCTTCTATTGGGAGATTGTGTACATAACCTCTTGGTCTTCTAAAAGCTGAAAATTACTTTGAGTCCACCAACTCTTGTTCCACACTATAGAAATTTTTGGATATTGAATTCCAAATATCCTCGGTGCAAAAGTATCATTCTCATAATAGAAAAAAGGTGCTCCTTGCATGAACACATTGATATCTCCAAGCGTGGCCCAATAGGTTTCATAGGAACTCCAAAACCAGGTAGTCCCTCTGGACATAAATTAGAGACATCACATTAGACACTCCAGACATTGTTTGTTTGTCTTGCATACTATCTATCTATTTATCACCCTTAAACACTTTCCTCTGCCATTCTCCAATTGCTCTCTTCTAGGCAGCTGATGAGCTTGTTTCCATGTCATAGAAGATAATGCCTGCTTGCTTTCTTTTAGGAAATTTGCTTGCACATGACTCTTCAACTTGTATGTCCTGCTTCTGTATAGATATAAATTTTAATTCATGCTCAGATAATAATTAAATAAAATAAGCATTTGTAATGAAAAGATTTAGTCATTCGATGTTACATATTATTTGATGGAAAGATCCTAGACAATTCTTGGAGAAAGGAAACATCATTGATAATCATTTTTTGAAAATAACATTGAATCAAATTAATTAAAAATGTTTCATGTAATTTTTAAAACTAGAACTCATTCCATGCTTTCATGCACCAATGGCAAAGTTGTCTGACCCACACCATTATGCATAATAGAACAAATCAATATAATAGGCTATTATAAAGAATATATAAAAAAATATGAAAGAACATTAAATTACCATTACAAACCCATAAACCATTAAATAGTGAAAATAGATATAAATTTGTAAATGTCTCCCTATAAACACCACAACCATAACCAGAACAAAAAAAAATTCTTACCCACAAAAACTTAGCTGGTGAGTTGCAAGTCTACAACATCTCTTAGATGATCAAACCGTTTCTTAATTTTGTTCTTCTAGTTAGTCAATGGATTTAGTTGCATGTTCAAGTTTTCTATTTGAAGCCTTTTGTTTCCCTATATTTGAGACATAATAAAATTCTTGTGAGTAGGAAATTGATTCAGGAGTTACGTGTGAGGAATTTGGCAAAGTAAATGATGACAATCAAACTCAAATTTTATCTGTCTTGATTAAAGAATTTTATCTTGATGGCATTAAATTAAAGTTCTTTCTCTATTTTTTGGTGATCTCTGGAGCAGAGGTTTCTTTTCATCAACCTGGGATACATTTAACTTGTGTTGTATCTACGGAAATATGTATCCTAGGATGATGCAATGCAACCTCTGCTCCACCAATACTAGGTAGAAGAGAAAGTACTTTAATTTAAAGCCATCATGATAAAATGCTTTCAAGACATATATTAGGTATAAAAGGAAGCCTACACTGTCATTTGAAGGGGTTTACCTACAATTCAAGTGATCTCTTAATTATAAAATCAATTCAATTCCAAGTGAACATGCAATCAAGCATTCATCAAGAATTGAAGGAGAAATCAAGTTAATAAAGATATCATCTTTTAAATTAAGAAATGGGTAGGAGATTAAGAATACAAACCTTCCATATTGCACACTTCAAGGTATATTAAAATTAGTTTAAAGTGTATTCATTTAGGGAACTTTCATAAAATATTCTCAACTTACATATCATTAAAGGATCTTAAAATATTCATTGTTTATAATGATCAGAATTTGGTTGTTCCAGACACCTTCCTTTACTATTTTAAAAATATCATCGACCAAAATATTGTGCAGCAGTAGTATGGAGTGCATTTCATCTATTTTATGTCTAAATATTTCATCATACCACTTTCTTTTCAAAGGTGACTGGTCAATTGTGGTGTTTGGGTAATGCATTCCAAATAGATCCAGTTGCATACCATTTATCTGTCTTGATTAAAGACTTTTATCTTGATGGCATTAAATTAAAGTTCTTTCTCTATTTTTTGGTGATCTCTGGAGGAGAGGTTGCTTTGCATAGACCTGGGATACATTTAACTTGTGTTGTATCTACGGAAATATGTATCCTAGGATGATGCAATGCAACCTCTGCTCCACCAATACCAAATAGAAGAGAAAGTACTTTAATTTAAAGCCATCAAGATAAAATGCTTTCAAGACATATATAAGGTATAAAAGGAAGCCTACCCTATCATTTGAAGGGGTCTACCTACAATTCAAGTGATCTCTTAGTTATAAAATCAATTCAATTCCAAGTGAACAAGCAATCAAGAATTGAAGGAGAATTCAAGTTGGTGAAGGTGCATTTGGAAGACAAAAGGACTCAATGAAGCCATTAAAGACTTTTGAAGGTCTTAGGAGTGAAGAGCCAATTAATTATGATGTCTTAAGGGGGCAGCCTTAAAAACCACACACTAAGCTTTGACTGATTAGGTGTGTTGTGGGCCCATTCATTCCCTTGACGTCCCTTCCCATCTGTTTCTGTTAAAAAGACAATCATTGTTAGCATTTGAATTCAAATAGTGTTCTCGCGTTTGACTGCATAGAACAAAGCAAATGGCATAAGAAACTCTCATCTACCTTGCAGCTATCATAGAATACCTCCCTGAGGAGATATTCTCATGTCCTTTCCTGCTTTATGCTATCGATGAAATACATAAGCATCTTCACAATGCAGTCAATGCAACAAATAGATTTCCATTTCGATTAGTTTTATTTGCCAACATACTCTCTACCTGTGCCAAAATGGGAGCTTTGGAATAGAGTATGGGCTTCCATCAAAGCAGAAGGTAAGGGCAATTAATATCAAATGCTTATGGTTGGAAATGCTCTGTTTGACATGTTTGGAAAATGTGGAAGTATAGACATGAAAGAACATGAACTATTTAGTGAGATGCATCAAAGAAATGCGATCTAATGGAATGCTATGATTGCAGGATATGCACAAGATGTGTTTGAAATGGATTTAGAAACTTCCAACCAAATGTGATTAGTGAGTATAGATTTCGTAGTACAACTGCCTAGGTACACATGCATGTAAAATATGTAAGCTTATATAAGGCACATGAACTATCTGACATAATGCCTCAAAGATCACCCAATATCCAATGACAGTTGGGAGAAATAAAACATCAATTTTTTGATAATCTTAAATATTTCTTTATTCATCACTATAAATCTATTATGAATTTAGTCTCAATATTCTAGAAATTTATTCTATTATGAATGCAATAATTAGGGATGTAATCTTTATATTTTTTTTTAATTAGGAAAAGGTCCTAATAGAATCCCCAACTAATTAATCTAGAGAAAGATACCACTAAAGAAAGAAATTCAATCCTCACCACTATGGTCTTGAAGGCTTTTAAGACACTTGGATTCCTATTTTGGCCCACTTTTCCTTGACCCTATGTTAAGATAGTAAACTTGTTTGAGAGAATCTATTGGGTGGGAAATTGTGTATGGTTGCAATTATTTTCATGCATGGAAAGTGATTTAAAGTTTGGACCAATAGAGGATAAGTATTTCTTGAACCTTCAAGGACATGTGTAGAGCACCTTATGGATGTTTCTCCATTATTGAACTCTTTGAATATGTAGGTAAATTATTTTTGGTTGATGACACAGTAAGTGTGGTATTTGTCTTTTTGATATGTTGTGGATAATATTAATCAAATATGAAATTTTTTTGATGCTATATACACTATGTTTTGGATTGAATTTAGGTAAGCGAAGAGGTACACAAAGGAAGAAGAGTGAAATAGGTGGTTTGGGATGGAGGTTACAAGTATATATGATAATTCGTATGGATAATTTGTTGTCTATAAAGAGGCAAATAAGCTATCACAACTTCAACATGAATGAATGCTTCATCTACAGAAGCAAAAGGTACCTCTAATGGTTTCAAAATTTGTCAAAATAGTTATGATATACCAAATAATCAAGTGGAATATCCTTTAGGTAACTAATATTATCTTCAAACTATTTATTTTGATTTTCATCATATCCTTTCCATGTGCATTTCACTTGGTTTTAGTCCCATTTTTTCTTTATTTTATTCAAAACAAAATTTATAGATGCCTCTACTTGTCTCACCACTCATTAATTGTTTGGGATTTTCATTCCATTCACCAAGGTTGGCATATATTCTAAGACTTTGTGTCATGGCCAAGCTAAATGATTTGCCTCTAGTTTCTCTCCAATCTAGTCACCTAGTAGCATGTGAAATCTATCTCTTCCTAATTATTATTCTCTCAATCTTGTTAATGACCATTTCATTAATGAATCCTTCCTCATAATTTTTGATAAGTGAGACAATGTTAGCTCAAGGAATCTTTTCAAACCTCTTTCAAGATTCTTTCCCAAGTAATAATCTTGCATATTGGAAAGTAAATTACGCTTCAATTTTTCCAAGCTACTCTTCCTTATAATGTTTAGATTTATTCTAAAGTGCTCATTGTGACTCATGTTTACTACTCTTCCTATTAGTCTCATTCCAATATCTCCTACAAAAATATGGAATGGTTACATTTATATTTTATTTGTGTCTCCTAAATATCCACAAAATTTGGAACAATAATACAATTTTTTAATAATATTTAATTGTAAAAGAAAGGATTAAAATGGAACTAAACACTCTAAATAAATTAATCAGGGTTAAATGGATAAACTACGATCAATTCATGAAGGCAAGATCTGTTATCTCAAAATTAATAGATTCATGCAAGAAAAGAAATATTAAATCTAGAGATAAAATTCTCGAAAAATTTAGCTAGCTAAAAGCGAAAGAATGCTGCCAAGCTCTCATTTTCGCATAGACTGGCAAAGGTTGTAGAGGAGAAATCACTATTGAACTTACCCCTATCTCATATAACCTATGTTGGCTAGGCCCCACAATAATTAGAAGATCCTAATTACTACTGTCCTAAACCTTGCATTGACCGTCACAATTTCACAGTGAATTGAGTTAATTAGTCCATTAGCGAGATTGGGAAAGAGTTTGGTATTGAGTTAGGTGTTGGTGGAAGGTTTAAGGAGGTACACTATCATCATAGTTAATGTTAGAGAGTGTTGTGTGAAGAAGAATGGCCATGAAAGGAGTGACTATCCTAAGTGCTTGAGACTGTCAAAAAAAGTGAGTGTTGCAGTAGTGAATCTTCCTTTGACCTTTGTGTGTTTGGGAGGGTAAAGACCCATGGTGGTATATGTTGAGTGGTTGGGAGGGTAAAGACCCACATATCAACTATCTACTTTGACATCCTAGCATGGTGTCCACCTACTCTAAAACCTTGTGGGCACTCTTTGTCTGATACTAACATATACATAACATGTGCCTCTCATATAACCCTATGTTGGCTAGGCCCCACCATAATTAGAAGATCCTAAGTAATAAAAACACTAGATTCTCCCCTAAAAGGTTGTTGAGTCATAGAAGGCCTAGCTTGATAGCCCTATATTCTCTCATACCTAAAATATCCTAGTGTCTATGATGGTCAAATGTGACTACCCTATGGCCCCTACTATGCTCTAGTAGACCTATGTCCCTAATATTGATACTATTGGGTTTTTCTTTGTAAATCATATAGTAAGTCTAAATTATCCTTTGAAGGATGGGGAGGCCTATGGACACTTTAGTCCCTTAATCAAGGTTACAAACTTCTCTCATGCCTCTTGTGTCCTCCCATGTACCTCCTTTTCCATAAGAGACTTTGCCATAGCAACCCTAAAGTCATTTGGATTGGCCATGTGTAGGAAAACTAAAATTTTGGGCTTTCCACCCCTAATGAAATAATTAACAAGTAACTTGTCTTGAATGTAATCTACAAACTACAAGAACTCCAAAAACTAACTCTCATGTTGAGCCACTATGAAACCTTATTATGTAAATTGTGAAACTCATCTATGCATCTCTATCAAAAATATTTTGAAATAGAACACACTTTGAAGCACTCCAAAATGGTATCTAGAGAGGGTTTCCAATGTGAGTTGGTTCATTTTATCCTCCCAGTACCACAAGGTGGAAGCAAGTCCTCTCAAAAATTGCATTGAAAATTATGCCTTTAGGTTGCTCACATATAGATGCAACCCAAAGCATAAGTCCAAGCTAATTAGTAAACAAGACTTATCCTCAACCCCATTTGTGGATCTTAAAAATGTAGAGCATTGGAGATGAAGAAACTCTTGAATATGATCCTTTGGCTCATGATATGTGCTTGATATAGTCTATACCTCTTGTATTTATGCATGATGAGGCTAGGTAATGTGTATTGATCAATATTCTATCTCCTCTATATGTATTTTCCAAATTCAATGTGAACTCCTAATAAGCTCCCAAGATGCAAGTATATGCTCCTCTACTACAAGTGGATCCTCATGGCTTGTAAGATTTGAGGTCCATACTCAGGCTACTCATCTTGGTGAAAACTCTCAAAGTGATATCACCCTTCCTTCCATTTCCTACACCCTATTTTCTGACCCACACCTCATAACCTTTACCTCACTTCCTATCATTATTACCTTCCATCTACCTTTCATATCCCCTATCTTAACATCCTCCACTTTCCTACATCATATCCTACCCCTTAACCTCATACACACTTACTTTTACTTCACCTACCTAACCCCATTCCATCCTTCAAATCCTTTTATCTCCCCCCATTCACTTTCCTACCTTCCAAACCCCTAACATATCCTAACTTACTCTTTTACCATTACATCCTTAATCACTTACCTCCCTATCTTATCCTAACCCACACCTCATAACCTTATACCTCTCAGCTTCCATTTTATACCACCTTCCTAATGGTACACTTATGCTCCCCTCCAAAACACAGAGAAAAAATAGCACTCGATCACTACACATTGCTCTCACGGTTCTGCAGCAGGGATTTTCTGTCACTACCATATATACTAGCATCCATAATTAGGATATATTTTACATAATGGCACTCGATCACACAGATTTAGGTCATCCATCCCCTTAATTAGGATATATTTTAAATATGGAAAGTAGTGTTAATATGTTTCAGGCTAACTATAGTGTTCATTATTTAAAATGCAGTGTTTAAATAATACATGATTGTAGGATTGTTCAATGGTTTAGGTCTTGTATGAAATTCTTCTTTTAAATTGATCATATCATATTATAGAAACCTCTCACCACCTCTTCTATTGCCAATTAATTTGATAAATATATAATAAAATTTGAATCTAAATATTTGAATATGTATAACAATGAATTTGTTGATTATACCCTACCTTTTTCCTGCGGCGATTAAACCATTCCTACATCCTGCAGTGATTAAACCCACAGGGAACTATGTCCACCTCCCTCCTTCGTGTTCATCAGGGGATGGCCCCTACCTTCATGTTCCCTATTGTAATCCCCATTGTGATCCCCTAATATGCCTTAAGACAACGCGAACTAAGATACCTTGGGAGGGCCTTTAGGTAGGCACTCGTTCGCTCGACCGGGAAGGGACACTTACATGAATAGTTGTGGTTGAAGCTAGCGAAGATGGATAGAGATTCAATAGTGTGGTATATATGTTTGCAAAATGTGGAAGCATCCGCAAAGCAGGTGAGCTATTTGACAAAATGCCTTAAAGATATGTCATTTTATGGAACACAATGATGGGAATGGTGAATACTCAATGCTAAAGGAAAAGAACCATAAAATTCATTTATCTACTTGATATTGGAGCACAAGTCTTAGGATAAAAACCTATCAAGAGCCTATAATTGAGGGTTAATAATTTTGCCAAATCACTTGGAGTTGTGATCAAAGCTTCCTCTATTTTGAATTGTTTTGATATTAGGGCCTTGCTCTTAGCCTCGTCAAAATACTTGATCCCAAATAGACTCATTCACCTCTAAACCAAAAACCCAATAACACTTCCAACATCATTAAATATTTAATAAACTTTTCAAAAGATCTTTTTGTTATTTATGGGAATTTTTTAACAATTACATAATTCTCATATAGACTGGAATAGAACAATAAACATATGTACAAGATTTTTCCACAACAACATCTACTACTAAAAGTTTGCAACATTACATGCACCTGCAAATTCATATTTTAACATAAACATGATACAGGACAATAATAATTTGAAATAAATGTCTACCACACATCTGATCTCCTTCAAGATAAGCATTAAAATATGAAGTACACAACCTATCTTCCCTACAATAAGGAAAATACAAATTATCTAACACCAGAAGACGCAGGATCTATCTAGCCATAGTTGGAAATTTTTCATACCATTTAAAATAATGTCTCCCATTACCAGCGACTGATTGATCAATGTCAGCTAGTGTCCACCTCCACTTCCACTAAATCATACTCCATCGCCACTTCCAACCTAACATGGTAGTGACATCAGATATATAGCATAGAGGAATCTCTTATTGCGAGTGAACTTCTTCCTCCATCCATAGCTTTTTTTGAGGGTGAACTTCTTCCTCTGTCCATAGCTCTTATTGCTGTTGATGGAGGCTCGGGCGTCATCTTTTACACAGCCCATTTTGGGCTCCCTTGCAGTCGTCTTCACTAGTTATGTGCCAGCCCTTGGCACTTTTTGCCCATCGCACTTCGTGCCCCTATTCCCCACTATGGCCATGCTTGTCACACCAATGATCTTCAATTCCCCACCATGATTAAACCCACAGGTTCGCTACAGAGGTGGGATGAATGAGAGGCGGGATTTTGTAAAGAGGTGGGATCTATGAAATGACTTGGTCTTTTCTTTTTTTTTTAAGTAATGCACACGGTCGTCAGAATTTCGACAAACATGGGAACTTTTTCTAAGAAAACCCAAATGTCATTGCCAATTCCTTCTTTGTTGAAACCAAATGTTGCATTATCGTCAGAATTCTGACGAAATCGGGCATTTTAAAAAAAAAAAATCAAGTTTGATCACAATATACCTTCTCCATCAGAAACCTCCATTGAAATTTTAGGCTAAATGTATTAGTGTATGCTATCTTATGGGTTGCAAAATATCTATCACTAGAAAACAAAAATAGTTATGTAAACAATTTATGACTTTCTATTCATCATTCAAATACATGCCACTCCATGTGCTATAGTCTTCATCAAATGGCCAATTGAAATTCATTACTTCATCTTATTTTTCCCTATATGGAATATTCATAATGGCTACTTGGTTTTCCTCTCTTTCAAAAGTTTCAAAAAATAGCCCTGTAGCAATTATCTTATCCATACTATCTTCTAGCATATCCATATTTAGCCCATCACAAATCATTTTTACCTGGGTGTTAATGACTCTCTCTACCTCTTCCTTACAAGACTGCAAAGGCTTAACTACCCCTTGTCTATCTTCAATATCTAGCAAAAGAGTTTTTTCTAATTCACCAAAACTCTTCATCAACTCCCTTATCTTTCTTTCTATATTTTCTTGCAGAATTTGGGATTCCTACATTGATTTTATGAAAAAATATGTTGGTTGGAGTGCATGTGGCCTCTCATTATGAAATTTAGAGGCCATAGACGTCATTCTAAGCTCATTTCCCTATTTTTACCACTTTGTAAATAGGGGAATTAAGCCTTTTTTATCATCATTAAACTTTTGAATAGAATAAAAAAGTAAAGAATATAAAGCATGAATACTATTTAACCTGCTTTCAATTTTCTCATTTAAATGAGTTAGCACAAAGCTAACTATATCATTTTGCTCCTTAGTTGATTATTTTTCTGATTCTTTTAATTTATTCTCTAATTCAACAATCTTCTCTAGAAGCTGACTCATTTGGTTCAATTGATCTTGTAGTATCAGGCTCATCATCATATGGGACTAATACCATGCCAGGAATATTAGGTCTTGTATTTATTTGAGTTTCTTCTTCTCTTTGGACCATAGGTTGCAACCTTGATGTTGATGTCTCAGACGGTCTTGTAAGTGCAGGATATGAAAAGTTTATTTTGTTAGGTCCCGGAGACAACTAAGAGGGGGGGGTGAATCATTTATCAAATAAATTCAAACAAAAACATCTCATCCAACCTTAATGCTTAATACCAGTAAACCAAAACTCAATACCAATAGACAGTGTATTAGTTAATTGTAGTACCGGTAAAGATTAATGCATGAAGTAGAAAGACAAAGACATCCACAACATATAACACCAATATTTTTACGTGGAAACCCTATAAGGGGAAAATCCACGGTGGGAAACCTTACCCACAATTAGATGATACTAGTGCAGATAGTATGTGTATACAAATGGGGTCTGCACATGCAGAAAGGCCAAGTGCCTAGAGATCACTACTCAATCACAAATGGGAGTCACATTGACTACAATTGGATGGTTAAATCCAATAATGAAGTATTGCTCAAGATAGCATCTTCATATGCTGGATTCAATACCAGTTCAGTTATGATATGCCTTCTCAAAAACCTTCCTTCAACCTTCAAGAGATGTTTGAATGTATAGCTCTACTTATTTTCACATATACCGAATTAAAATCCTTCTTACATTCGCATTCTGATCTTACAAATAAGATCTTACATTTATACCATAACCTGAGACCAATTTTTAGTAGGTCGGCTCTAAAAGATATTACAATAAAATCATTTTACAACTAAAACAATAACCGATGCAATAACTGATACAACATGTCAGCTTAATGCATTTACAACAATAATAAATCATCTCCTTGGTGTGTCATGCTGATTTGGAATAGATAAGCCTGTCGGTGCTTATCCTGGACCTATTTTCTGGTAACAACAAATATGCAATTACGAATATACCAATGAATAAATCTCCAAGACAAAGTGTCTAAATGATGTTTTTGATGTAATCAAGTATTCTCCATGTTATTCCAAGTGCTGATGTACAATATTTCCTATCGGTGAACTAGATACCAGTGACTATTCATAAGTCACTTGCCTGTCGGTGAACATTTCCAATTCTCTGAGTGTTAACCAAAGTTGATAAGTGTTAATAGGTGTTGACATCAATGACAAAACCATATCAACATATCCAAAATACCAAGATATTTGTCCTTGCTCTAGAAGTTGCACTCTCATTTGCAACTCCACACATCTTTTCTGAGATGCATTATAATCATTAAAAAGTTTGTCAAATTTCTTCATCAACTCAGCCCTCTTTGAAGTTTCCTTTTTCACACTCTCATGTGCCAGCTTAGCAACATCAACATTCAATTTTGGAGGCTCTACACTTGATGTGTTGACTGCTCTCTTTATAATCAAGCTTCCCCTCAAGTTGGGGTTTAAATTACTGATGTCAGGCTTCCTAGGTCCTTCCTCTAATACTCATATAGCCAAGGTTGCATAATCATCTGCAAAGTTTGATCCGCTTAATGCTAACCCTGCTTCTTCTTCCTTTGATTTCCTAATAGTGTCAAATGCCACTGCATCTGCTATATCGCATTCTGCCAATATCAAGACTCTGGTTTGACTTATAATTTTCCTGCCTTCATCAACAGTGATTTCCTTGAACTCTACTTTCATTTCACTTTTTACTTCCTCTTGGATTTATTGGTCTAATCTATCTGCCCTTTGGGCCTTCCTCTTAGCAATCCTTCCTTTGTATTCCTCAACATTTGTTTTCCATACTAACTACAAAAAGGTTGGGCTTTTTACAAATGTATTATCCTCAAGGAAATTATGACATGCCTTCTTCCTTGCATCATTGAAGGCTTTACCCTAGATATCCAAGGGAGTAAGATCCAACTCCAAATTAGGAGGCAATATAGGAATACCCATCTATATTACTGCATTTGTTGTAACAAACTTGTCTCCCTCAACTCGAGCTTCATCTTGCCTTATTGGTGAAACGGATATAGCTGATGGTGAGGGACTTGTATCAGAATCTTCAAGATCAATGATCCTGACTCCTTCAAAAGGCATAATTGGTATCTTGGGGAAATTCTTTGAACTCATCATCTTCTTACTCTTTCTCCTTATCAGTCTCCCACTATCATTGCTACTATCCTATTCCTCACTTACTTCCTGTCTAACTCTTTTGTGAGGAGATTCCTGAATAGGCCTCTCTGCTACCACACCACTCACTCTCTGGGATATAGGAGGTTGTTAGATTAATTGTTGCTGGCCATGAATTTCTTCAAGTCTAGCTAGCTTCTCCCTGAAGACCTTCGTCAATTCATAAAAAAATTTCATAACAAATTCAATCTTGGCATAAAATGGGGAAAACTCCTTGAATGGATCATATTTTCGATCCATCTTCTGAATAGTAGCCCATAATTTTTTTTAAATTATCCACTTCTCTTTTCTCCATTCCTACATCGTGGGGTCAAATTCATTCTTGATTAAGTCCTCAGGAAAATTATCCACATGGGGCAACAAAGATCCTCTTATTCTCTTTCTGAAACTATTGTAAAAACCTTCAGGATCACTGTTTCTAGCTATAATTACCCCCAAAGGATATGGAGCAAAGAATTTGTCAAAGTGCTCATGTCCTCCCTTTATGATCACAAAGTAAGGGATAATGGTGTAATCCAAGAAGAATGACCCTTTTCCTTTTCCTTATAAATCTTTGTCTTGAATACATCCAATTTTCCACATCAACTCAGCAAAACCCATTCTCAGAGGAAAATTAAAAGGTAGTATATGAGGTTGTCCAAAAAAACCATAGATTCTGATTATAGTACTTACAGAGTATGGGATAAAGACTCCCCAGTTATGTTCAATCCTAGCAAGAGGCACCCTTTCCTTGTGTCTCACAAAATCATGCAATTCTTTAGGAATCCTTCGTGGATTCACTATCAACCTTTTTCTTAACCTAGAGGAAAAGTTGTTATCAAATCTTATATAGCTAGCCTCTTGTCTATCCCATGATATGTCTGTGCTCCAGAGATGTATTGGAATCTCCTGATTATCTATTGTCCTTCTAAGGTTCATGGTACCCTCAAAATAATCTGCATTCCTTGAAAGGAACATATGCATAAGTAAAGAATACCAAGAGAATTTAACACCAGCAACCTGATTCTTAATGTCTAATAACCCCTCATGGATATTTTCCTCAAGATAAGGGGAAAAGTAAAAAACTACTGTAAAATCCAGATGTTGTATCTGCATATCCATGTACATGAAATTAGGCGGCTTTACTGTAATGGGACTAAAACTCAATACTTGGTATAAAGAGAAGAAAGTAGCTTGCAAATAGGGAGCGAAAGCACCAATTGGGAATGACTCTTCTAAACTAGGGCTGATATGGTATGTTGTACTTCCCACTCTCGCTAAGTGCATTGAAAGGAAATTCTTTCTAATGAAATCTTTCATCTTGTAATATTCTGCCTTCTGTTCATTTAAATCTACTGGCACAAAGCTAGGGGATGGATCATATAAGTCAAAATGCACTTGAAACTCTTTCCTTTTGATGGTTAACAAAATCTCCCCATCATTTCCCCTGATAACCTTTGAAGCTAGTTCATATTTGTCTCCAACAACCTTAAGCAAATTGACATCCACAAAAACACCTGGTACTACCAACTTGCCCAACTCATACTGCCAAGGACTAGATAATGTGGAATTTAATTTCCTTTATCCATAGCATAATTTGAAAATCTCTAACCTAGTTACCAGTACATTAGCATCCACCAAACAAAATGCTTTGTCAGTTAACCCTTCCCCTAGGTTTTTTCCATCCACAAACCTTCGTCCCTATTGCTCATCATTTGTAGAAGGGTTTAATTGGTCCAAGAAATCATCATAAAGTTTTTTGTTTATATAATCCACCTCCCCTGAATGTTTCTGTGAGGGAGCCATTTTCTACAACTAGGGCTTTCTACTATATCTCCAAGTTTGGAAAATCAAACTAGGACTTATCACAAGATTGTTTAAATTTCTAGAGTAATTCAAATAGATTTGACTATTTTCTATGTAGTATCTTAACCCTAGAACAAGTTAAATGTTTTTTTTGCAATCTTTCACAATTTGTAATATCCATTCATCTCAAGAACATATGGAGAGCTCAGATAAACTTGCTGCTTCTGATTTTCACTAGAAATGACAATTCCGTGTCATAGAGGGTCGCTTCAGTCTCCTTCAACAGCATGAAATTATTCATAATTGCTATGAAATAATTTACAAATGAAAAACCTTTAAGAGTGTTTTAATTATTTACCAGGAAAGAACGCAAATGTCTCATCCACCATAAATATTTGCATGAGTGAAACAACAACTCCTAGCTTTGTAGTTAAGAAATTTGAAAAATAGCCATTGATCGCCCTCCTAGTTGGCCAATCCAATGATCATCTCCTTGTTGACTCATCGCTTGTTCTTTCATTTGTATCAATGGCCCCACAAAATCATGAGAAATCAGCAACACCTCATCTTTCTGTCGAAGTCCATCAGCGGCCCCACTATAGGTATTTCTAGTGAATTCAAGACAAGTGACATCATCTCGTGATGTCACGATCTATAACCACCTTGCAACATCCATTGTGGGAATACAAGGGCCATCTGCTCTGCTCAAATTTTACTGCCTAGCATAATTCTCATTGACTCTTCTTGGACTTAAAAATCGTGCACCTTTTACCTCAGGATAAAACATCCTCATTCATTTTGAGCACGTGCAAATCGATGGGACTATTAGTAACTAGACCTTTACTGCCCGAGAACCGGTAACACAAGGTTTTGACCGGTTGTGCTATTAACCCTACCGGTTGTGCTATTAACACGCGACATGATCTTGTGATATCCTGGTCATTAAAACCTCGCATCTTTGATCATGAGGAAGCGCTAGCCATTGGATCTATCCTTTCTTTAACTATTAGTCAAGGTATTTAGGACTTTTCAGTTTAGGAAAATATAAGCACGGGCATAAGTATTTTAAAAGGGAACCGGTTATAGGGAATTTCATGTGTATGACTTAGGAATAACATATTTCATGAACCAGTTAGTCACCACTTAATACTTAGAAAATGAAAATGGCCTTGCGAACTAAAGTAGAACCCTTAGCCTTAAGTGAGAAAAAAGGTAAGGGTATGTGCAGGATCATGGTGTGCCAAAACAGGCCCTTAAGTGGCAATGAAATTTCAGAAAATCAGAGTTATGCAACTTGACATGAAAATTTGAATAATTTGTGAACATTATTTTTAAAATATGTAAGAAGAGAATATATAGAAAATTGAATGTAGTTTCTAAGATACTAGTTGTTTTTTGGAAAAAAACAATCCTATTTGATGAAAATTTCAAGTTTCAATGCAGTGGTACTAAAATTTCAGGAAAAAAATAAGAAGTAGACATATGTCTGACCACCCTAATCACAATCAAATCATAATATTCTTTTATAATATTTATAATATAAGTATTAGACTTATGTCCGGATGTGACACATTTTTTTTTTTAATTTTTTATAAATTAAATAATTATTTATGAATTTTTTACTACAGCTTTTCAAAAATTCAGAAACTCCTATGTCTGACCACCTTAACTTGGTCAAAACCTTATGAAATTTAATTTTTTTTAAATTTTCCCTATAGTAGACGAAGCATAGGACGTGACGCATGTTTCAGATTCAAAAAATGTTATACCATTTGAAAGTTATAAGTGTTTTTTAGTCAGTATATCAATCAGGACTATTGTCAGAATTCAATTAGAAAATAAATAATAATAATTTATTAAAGTCAAAATAAGACAAGCCTTATATTGTTGGAAAGCTGGGAACATCCTTAAAAAACCCTTTTCATTTTATCAATTTTGGCTATAAAAAAAGTCGTCAGCCACCAGTGTAAAGTCTGGAAAATCAAGGAATACTGAAAAACACGTTTTTTGTAGTTGACTTTCTAGGCTTGTCACTTCCAAGCCAAATCCTGAAGCAAACCCGAACCAAAACATCAAGGGAAAAATTTATGTTTTAAAATCGGATATCTGATTTTTGAAAAAATAAAAAATATATATATTTTAGTAAATTGGGCATAACATTTGTGTTTTATATCGAAATTTTGATTTTTTATAGGCATCAGAAAGGTAATTAAAAGCTCTATGATATGGAATAGGTATATTTTCAATTATTTGTTTTAAAAAATAATTATAATTCATTTAAATTCATCCTTCATTTTAAAAACATAAAAAACTCAGGACTTTTTCATATGATTTCCCTTTTGCATGAATTTTTGTAACAATCATCTCAAAATAAACTAAATAAGTAATTAATTAATAATATGAAATTTATGAATTTTATTGAGTTCAATA
Source organism: Cryptomeria japonica (assembly GCF_030272615.1). Classification (NCBI taxonomy): domain Eukaryota; kingdom Viridiplantae; phylum Streptophyta; class Pinopsida; order Cupressales; family Cupressaceae; genus Cryptomeria; species Cryptomeria japonica. The sequence continues at coordinate 917,013,821 of NC_081407.1, forward strand.
AATTTTGATAAACCATTTTATCTATGTTTGTTCCTTTCTCCACCTCTCTCTCCTAAACCTATCACTCCACCTATTTGTTTTTTCCTCCCTCTCATTTGTCCATATTTATACATCTCTCTCTAGACCTATATCTCTAACTATCAATGAATACCTCATTAAATCTCTCAAGCTCTACAAGGTGCTTATATTTATACATCTTCATAATTTCCTCCTCTATGTCACTCTCTCTTCCCTAAGATCTAGACTAGTCTCTCTGCATTTCCTTCTCATCTCTAGCAGCAAAATTTAGAGCGGACAAGGAGGGGCATAGGGAAGTATCAAAAAAAGGAGAGGGGGAGAGAGGTGAGAAGGAGAGATTAATTGGGGAAAAGAGAGAGTGAGAGAGAGAGCCATAGGTAATTAGGTGGAAGGTAAAGAGAGAGAGGGAGGGGGTGATTGGGGTGAAGAGAGAATGAGAGGGAGAGTTTGAGATTATTAGGGGGTAGGAGGAGAGGGGGAAGAGGGGAAAGTATCAAAAAAGAGATAAGAGAGATGGGGATAGAGGTGAAGAGATACATAAAGAGTAATTAGGGGGTGGGTAGAGGGGGAGAGGGAAGTATCTATAAACCCATAGGAGGAGAGAGGTGATCAAGGGTAATTGTGGAAAAGAAATAATGTGAGAGAGAATATGGTGTCCTAAAGGGTCATATGGTGTCTCATGAACCTTTAGGACATCATATGACACCTTAGGAAACCATATGATGTTGTTATAAGTCTTATGGTGTCCTTAGGGGTCAAATGGTGTTCTATGAGCCTTTAGGACACCATATGGTGTCATTAGGGGTCATATGGTGTGTTAAGGGGTCATATGGTATCTTATGACCCCTTAGGACACCAGATGACCCCTTAGGTATTGTTAAGGGTCATATTGTGTCCGAACAGGTCATATGGTGTTGTTGGGGGTTGTATGGTGTGCTAAGGGGTCATATTGTGTCCTAAGGGTTCACAAGACATCGTATGACCCCTTAGACACCATATAATCCATTAGGTTTTGTTAGGGCTCATAATATGTCCTAAGAGGTCATATGGTGTCCCATGATCGTTTAGGACACCATATGACCCCTTAGGACATCATATGGTGTTGTTATGGGTCTTATGGTGTCCTAAGGGATCATATGGTTTTATATAACCCCTTAGGACACCATATGACCCCTTAGGACATTATATGACCCCTTAGGATACCATACGATACCTTGGGACACCATATGGTATCACAAGGAGTCATATGGTGTCCTAAGGGGTCATATAGTGTCCTATGAACCCTTAGGACACTATATGACCAATTAGGTGTCATAGAACACCATATGACCCCATAGGACACTATTTTTATGTTGTTATGGGTCGTATGGTCTCCTAAGGGGTCATATGGTGTCCTATTACCCCTTAGGACACCATATGGTTTCATTATGCGTCATATGGTTTCCTAAGGGGTCATATGGTGTTCTATGACCCCTTAGGACACCATATGGTGTCATTAAGGGTTGTATGGTGTGCTTAGGGGTCATATGGTGTCTTATGACCCTTTATAACACCATATGACCCCTTAGGTATTGTTAGGCATAATTTTGTGTCGTTAGGGGTCATATGATGTCCTATGACCCCTTAGGACACAATATGACCCCTTAGGTGTTGTTAGGGGTCATATTGTGTCCTAAAGATTCCTAGGACATGATATAACCCCTCAGGACACCATATGACCCCTTAGATATCGTTAGGGGTCATATTGTGTCCTAAGGGGTCATATGGTGTCTCATGACACCATATGACCCCTTAGGACACCATATCATGTTGTTATGGGTCTTCTTGTGTTCTAAGGGGTCATATGGTGTTCTAAGGGGTCATATGGTTTTATATGACCCCTTAGGATACCATATGACACTTTAGGACACCATATAGTGTTGTAAAGGGTCATATGATGTTCTAAGGGGTCATATGGTGTTCTATGAGGTCCTATGGATTTGTATGACCCCTTAAGACACTATATAACATCGTTAGGGGTCATTTTATGTTCTAAGGGGTCATATTGTGTCTTATGACCCCTTAGGATACCATATGGTGTCATTATGGGTCATATGGTGTTATATGACCCTCTAGGACATCATATTATGTTGGTATGGGTCGTATGGTCTCCAAAGGAGTCATATAGTGTCCTATGACCCCTTTAAACACCATATGGTGTCATTATGTGTTGTATGGTGTCCTAAGGGGTCATATGGTGTTATATGACCCCTTAGGACACCATATGATCCCTTAGGACACCATATGGTGTCGTTAGGGGTCGTATAGAGTGTTAAGGGATCATATGGTGTCCTATGACCTCTTAGCACACAATATGACCCCTTAGTACACCATACAATGTCTGTAGGGGTTATATGGTGTCCTATGACACCTTAGGACATAATATGACCCCTTAGGTGTTGTTAGGGGTCATATTATGTCCTAACAGGTTATATGGTGTCCTACAACCCCTTAGGACACCATATGGTGTCGTTAGGGGTTGTATGGTGTGCTAAGGGGTCATATTTTGTTCTAAAGGTTCCTAGGACATCATATAACCCCTTATGACACCATATGAACCCTTAGGTATCATTAGGGGTCATAGTGTCCTAAGGAGTCATATGGTGTCTCATGACACCATATGGCCCCTTAGAACACCATATCATGTGGTTATGGGTCTTCTTGTGTTCTAAGGGGTCATATGGTGTTATATGACCTGTTAGGATACCATATGACCCCTTAGGAAACCATATGGTGTCGTAAAGGGTGGTATGGTGTTGCAAGGGGTCGTATGGTGTCCTAAGGGGTCATATGGTGTCCTATGACCCCTTAGGACACTATATGACATTGTTAGGGGTCATATTATGTCCTAAGGGGTAATATTTTGTCTTATGACCCCTTAATACACCATAGGGTGTCATTATGGGTCATATGGTGTTCTAAGGGGTCATATGGTGTTCTATTACCCTCTAAGACACCATATTATGTTTTTTATGGGTTGTATAGTCCTTTAAGAGGTCATATGGTGTCGTATGACCCCTTAGGACACTTTATAGTGTCAGTATGCATCGTATGGTGTCCTAAGGGGTCATATGGTGTTCTATGACCCCTTAGGACAACATATGACTCCTTAGGACACCATATGGTTTCATTAGGGGTCATATGGTGTGCTAAGGGGTCAAATGGTGTCCTGTGACCCTTTAAGACACCACATGGTGTCGTTATGGGTTTTATGGTGTTCTAAGGAGTCATATGGTGTTCTATGAACCTCTAAGACACCATATTATGTTGTTATCGGTTGTATGCTCCTCTAAGGGGTCATATAGTGTCATTATGCATAGTATGGTGTCCTAAGGGGACACCATATGACTCCTTAGGACACCATATGGTGTCATTAGGGGTCATATGGTGTGCTAAGGGGTCATATGGTGTCCTAAGGGGTTCTATGATGTTCCAGGAACCTTTGGGACACAATATGATCCCTTAGCAAACCATACAACCCCTAATGACACCATATGGTGTCTTAAGGGGTTTTTGGGCACCATATAACTTGTTAGGACACAATATGACCCCTAACAACACCTAAGGGGTCATATCATATCCTATGGGGTCATATAACACCATATGACCCCTTATAACAGAAGTATACGCATAACAACATGATATGGTGTCCTAAGGGGTCATATGGTGTCAGGAGACAACATATGACCCCTTAGGACACAATATGACCCCTAACAATACCGAAGGGGTCATATGGTGTCCTAAGGGGTTATATGATGTCCTAGGAACCTTTAGAACAAAATATGACCCCTTAGCACACCATACAACCCCTAACGACACTGTATGGTGTCCTAAGGGGTCGTAGGACACCATATGACCCGTTAGGACACAATATGACCCCTAAAAACACCTAAGGGGTCATATTGTGTTGTAAGGGGTCATAGGACACCATATGACCCATAACAACACTATATGGTGTCTTAAGGGGTCATATTGTGTCCTAAGGGGTCATAGGACACCATATGACCCCAAATGACACAAAATGACACCTAATGATACTTAAGGGGTCATATGGTGTTCTAAGGGGTCATAGGACACCATTTGACCCCTTAGCACACCATATGACCCCTTAAGTATCATTAGGTGTCATTTTGTGTCATTTGGGGTCATATGGTGTCCTATGACCCCTTAGGACACAATATGACCCCTTAAGACACCATATAGTGTTGTTATGGGTCATATGGTGTCCTATGACCCCTTACAACACAATATGACCCCTTAGGTGTTTTTAGGGGTCATATTGTGTCCTAACGGGTCATATGGTGTCCTACGACCCCTTAGGACACCATACAGTGTCGTTAGGGGTTGTATGGTGTGCTAAGGGGTCATATTTTGTTCTAAAGGTTCCTAGGACATCATATAACCCCTTAGGACACCATATGACCCCTTCGGTATTGTTAGGGGTCATATTGTGTCCTAAGGGGTCATATGTTGTCTCCTGACACCATATGACCCCTTAGGACACCATATCATGTTGTTATGCGTATACTTCTGTTATAAGGGGTCATATGGTGTTATATGACCCCATAGGATATGATATGACCCCTTAGGTGTTGTTAGGGGTCATATTGTGTCCTAACAAGTTATATGGTGCCCAAAAACCCCTTAAGACACCACATGGTGTCATTAGGGGTTGTATGGTTTGCTAAGGGATCATATTGTGTCCCAAAGGTTCCTGGAACATCATAGAACCCCTTAGGACACCATATGACCCCTTCGGTATTTTTAGGGGTCATATTGTGTCCGAAGGGGTCATATGCTGTCTCATGACACCATATGACCCCTAAGGACACCATATCATGTCGTTATGGGTCTTCTTGTGTTCTAAGGGGTCATATGGTGTTATATGACCCCTTAGGACACCATATGGTGTTGTAAAGGATGGTATGATGTTGTATGGTGTCCTAAGGGGTCATATGGTGTCCTATGACCCATTGGGACACTATATGATGTCGTTAGGGGTCATATCATGTCCTAAGGGGTAATATTGTGTCTTATGGCCCCTTAAGACACTAGATGGCATCATTATGGGTTGTATGGTGTTCCAAGGGGTCATATGGTGTTCTATGACCCTCTAGGACACCATATTATGTTGTTATGGGTCATATGGTCTCCTAAGGGGTCATATGGTATCCTATGACCCCTTAGGACACCATATAGTATCGGTATGCATTATATGGTGTCCTAAGGGGTCATATGATGTTCTATGACCCCTTAGGACACCATATAGTGTCATTAGGGGTTGTATGGTGTGCTAAGGGGTCATATGGTGTCCTATGACCGCTTAGGACACCATATGCCCCCTTAGGTATTGTTAGGTGTCATTTTATGTCGTTACAGGTCATATGGTCTCCTATGAACCCTTAGGACACAATATGACCCCTTAAGACACCATATGGTGTCTTTAGGGGTCATATGGTGTCTTATGACCCCTTAGGTATTGTTAGGGGTCATATAATGTCCTAATGGGTCATATGGTGTCCTACGACCCCTTAGGACACCATATGGTGTCATTAGGGGTTGTATGGTGTGCTAAGGGGTCATATTATGTCCTAAAAGTTCCTAGGACATCATATAACCCCTTAGGACACCATATGACCCCTTAGGTATCATTAGGGGTCAGATTGTGTCCTAAGGGGTCATATGGTGTCTCTTGACACCATATGACCCCTAAGGACACTGTATCATGTTGTTATGGGTCTTCTTGTGTTATAAGGGATCATATGGTGTTATATGACCCCTTAGGACACCATATGGTGTGATAAGGGTTTGTATGGTGTTATAAGGGGTCATATGGTGTCCTATGACCCCTTATGACACTATATGACCCCTTAGGTGTCGTCATGGGTCGTATTGTGTCCTAATTGGTCATATGACATTCTTTGACCCCTTAAGACACCATATGACCCCTTGGGACACTATATGGTGCTATGGGTCGTATGGTGTCCTAAGTGGTCATATGGTATCCTATGACCCCTTAGGACACAATATGACCATTTAGGCTGCCACATTGTGTCATTAGGGGTTGTATGGTGTCCTAAGGGATCATTTGGTGTCTTATGACCCCTTAGGACCCCATATGGTGTCATTAGGGGTCTTATTGTGTTTAAGGGGTCATATGGTGTTTTATGACCCCTTATGACACCATATGACCCCTTAGGGGACGAATTGGTGTCATTAGGGGTCATATTGTGTCCTAAGGGGTCATATGGTGTCATATTGTGTCCTATTGTATGGTTTCATATTATGTCCTAAGGGGTCATATGGTGTCATATTGTGTCATATGATGTTTTATGAGCCCTTAGGACATGATATAACCCCTTAGGAGACCATATATACTACTTTTCAAATAAGGAGAGATATAAAGGTGAAGAGAGATGAAGAACTAAAGAGAGGGAAAAGAACTAAAGGAAAAGGACATAAATAGAGATATAGATATTAAGGAGTATGAAGTGAGAGGGAGAAAAACTAAAGGACAAGGATGGATAGAAAGAGGTAGACATATATAGATATTGAAAAGGAGAGAGGAAGATAGAGATAAAAAAAGAAGATAAAGGGAGAGGGAGGTGAATAGATATATAGAAAGAGAGAGGTAAAGACAAACATAAATATATGAAGAGATGGAGAAAAATGGATAGAGAGGGTTAAAGAGAGATAAAAAAGGAAGAGATAGAGAGATATAAAGGAAGTGAAATATAGATAGATAGAGATATATAGTTAGTGCAAGAGAGTGAGAAAGAGAGATAGAGATTATAAATAGTGATAGATAGAGAGGGAGATAGAAAAAAAGGAAGATATAGACATATATAAAGGCACTGTAGAGAAGGAAGTGGGGAGAGAGCAAAAGATATATAAAGATGGAGTAAATAAAGAGATAAAAGTAGAGAAAGGGAAAGATACTTCAAGAGGGCGATAGAGAAAGAGGTAGAGAAGTAGATTAATCATGTATAGAGGAATATATATAAAGATGGAGGAACATATATAAAGAGAGATTGATAGGGAAAGAGATGGAGATGTGAAGATGGAGATAAAGATAGACATGGATAGAACGTGATAGAGAGAGCAAGACAAATGGAGGGACAGATGGAGTGAATAAGTGAGAGAAAGGAGGTGATAGAGACAAGTAATATATAAGTATAGGTAGGATAAGGTAAAGGAGGGAGATAAATAGAGAGAAGAGAGATTATTAAAGAGAAATATAGAAATAAGGAGTGACAATGATGGAGTGGGAGAGGGAGAGATATGAATAGAAAGATGGAGATATATGCAGAGATGCATGTAACTTGGGAATTTATTTATCTACATGGAATGAGAAAATAAGTGACATAAATAGAGAAGAAAGAGATATATAAAATATATTATATAAGTATAGATAGACAAGTGATAGATAAAGGAGGTGATAGGAAAAAAATATGAGACTTTGTATGCAAAATTTGTGAGTATTTAAAGTTTTAAAATTGAAGTACTAACTTCAAATGATTATAGTTAATTTTTGGTCTATAATATAATCAAAATACCTCATCCATTTTATAGGTCTATGAATTACCTTTCCAACACCTATAAAAAATCAAAATTTTGATAAGAAACGCAAAAGTTATGGCCATTTTACTAAACTATATTTTTTATGTTGATAAAATCGGATATCCGATCGGATATCTGATTTGAAAAGTATGATATCACAATAGTGACATCAGAAATTGGATATCCAATAATGTCTGATATCTGATTTGGTTTGGTATTACCAAACCAGTTCAAATTTTGCCTGACCCAAACAAAAAGTCAAAGCGGATTTTGGCGTGTTTGGAAAGGTTGAAAACGCATTTTTTTCTCCATTGCCACTTTTTGGCCCCCCTTGATCTTGCACATACCCGTAATAGTAGAATATATTAGGGACCAAAAATTCACTTTCAAACCATTTTCTAATCATAAAAGACACAACCCTTATAGCCCTAAACCCTGATATCTTGACCAAGGGAAAAATAAAACTAGGATGACCTAATTTTGCAAGACATAATTTTAGGTCCTATCACAACTAGTTAGTGATTATAGACAACAACACAAATTTGAACAAAACCCTACTTCTTTCCATATAAAAAAAACCTTGGAGACATAGGAAAACAAAACCAAACCACCTAGACTACTCAAACTGTCTCGAGACAACACTTAGCGAAAACAAAACATCTAATCTATAGTGTAGCAACACTTTATTGAAAGCTAGAACTTTATACTAATATATACGTAGAATGTCTCATACCTCAAATTAATGTTTGAGGTGTATCCCATTCACAGGGATAGCTAGTAATTCTCCTTCCATGGTTGAGAGCTAAAAGGCATTGTGTTCCTTGCAATCCAAAATAATGAAGGGACCAGTCCAAAAATTGTAAAGCTTAGTGTGCTTCCTTGGCCTACTCTTCAACTCATCCCATTTCAATACAATATCCCCCTCTGAACATTTTAGGAGTTGATTTCTTATCAAAAACCCTTTTCATTTGGAGTTGCTGATACTCCATTGTCTTCATTGCTTTATCTTTGGATTATTCTAATCCTAATAACTCAAAATACTGCACTACCATAGGATCATTTGCTTCAAAACTGACAAGAGTATCTACAAGATCAAGTGTAGGAAGCTAAGTAGAAATGGGAAGCCTTGCATCTTTACCATATACTAGCTTGTAGGGTGAGTTACCAATGGATCTTTTAGGAGTAATTCTATCCGCCCACAAGGTAGATTTCAACTTATTGCGCCAATGACTATCCTTTAGAGTCCTCTTGATAATCCTTATTAGGTTCTTATTAGTTGACTCTACTAAACCATTACCCCATGGGTAGTAATTGGAGGATGTGTTCAAATAGATGCCATTTTTAACTGCCCAGTCACTCACCCTCAAACCAACAAAAGCCAAAGCATTATCAGATATGATAGATTCAGGAACCCCAAATCTAGTTAACAAATCATCATAGAAATTCAAAACAACTGACTCATTGGACTCTTTTTGGTGTAGGAGAACCCTTCCAAGCTCTCCCTCCTTCTTTTTTTTGTTGGTATTATGCTTATTATGAAGCCATTGTATATAAAATAATGTTCCAAGCGCTCATAGGTCCCAGCTGGGGTCCTAGAGGAGATCTTAGGGGTCATAAGTCAAGATTGTGAATTTCTTGAAAATGGAGGGTATGTGTGTCCTGGAGGTGTTTAGGGGTCCTTCGTAGCATTGTGGTGTCCTTAGGTTGGCCCATTGTGGGTCTAGGAATCATGAAGAGAAACATTGGGAAAGTTGCTCAAAAGTTGCAAAAGTTGCATGACAAATTTTAAAAGTTATCAAGCAACTTTTCCACCAGGAGGCCAAAATCCTTAGTTTAGCATGGACAACCCTAATATGGGTACTCAGACTAAGGAAAAGGTGGTATAAGTATTTTCAAACCCTAAATGCATGGGTTGGATGTCAGAGATTGTATGGCCCAAGCAAGAAGAGCTTGATTGTGACTGTTTGTTGGTTACCAATCAGATTGAATGAAGTTACCGAGCAAGTAAATGGAATGAATTGTGTGCAAAACTATGTGAAATGTCTTCTATGGTGTAAATACTTTCTTTGTGAGTGATTAGATTAGCTTTTTGTTTATCAGTTGAGTGTGTTTGTAAATAGTTTGTAATTTGCAGTCTCACTATCCAGCTTTGGACTGGTTTGTGCAAATGAAGTCATAACTCCATTCCCCATTGTGGAATCACCATGAAACCATGGGGAATGCAAGTGAAGACCCCATACTATAGTCCCATGCAAGAAGGGCCCCTAAAAATGTAGGAAGGCCAAGAAAATACACTCTTCTAGGTGAGACTAGACAGTGCCTGGTTAGGAGAGGTCAAATTGTAGAGGTCTTGGAGAGCAAGGTTGGTTAGTGGAGAGTGCATCCTTTGGAGGAACTACAAAGGAGTGAGTGAAGCATCATTGGTGTGAAGGAGGAGCCTCCACCAATCCAAACAAGGTGGCTAAAACTCAAAACACTCACTGTGACCCAAGCAGACCCTAAAAAAAGCCCTCACAAAAACCCTTGAAAACCTTAAAATCCACCTAGGATAGTGTACGGACACTTGGAGGCCTAAAACCTAGAAAATCCTTGAGTCCTTGCCAAATGAATGGCAGTCCATTTTGGGAGTTTGGGTTGTTTATGCATTGTTTGTGAGAGGGAGCCCTAAAGGACTGGGTAGGAGGCCTAATTGGTCCTAATCCTTGTAGCCCTATTTGAAGGCAAAAACCCAAATTTGTGAAATTGATAAGGGGTTAGAATCTTGAAACCTCTTGGGGGCACTTGAATGGGTGGAAAGACCATGAAATAGACCTAATACAACCTTGCTAAGACCTTGGAAGGTGTGGAACAATCCTAGCCCTTATAGCCATAGTAAGGGGTTTTGGGTCTCATGACTAGGTGAGACCTCAGGAGCAACATTGCAACTCATTGGTGGGTGGATTGGGCAAGGTCAGGGGAGTCCTCAAGCAAAGGGAAGTCGTAGAGACCCTAGGGTGTGTATAGAACACCAGGTGATCCAAGGAAACGATTCAAGAGCATAGACTAGGCTAGTATATCCCTAACCCCATCCCATCAGATTGGTATCGGAGCAAGTTAAAGACTTGTTGGACTATGTATGTCTCTACATACTGGTGAATCAGTAGGAGAGAGTAGAATGGTTACTAATGCAGAGCTGGCTAGAGAGGTGGAAGAGAAGAAGGAGAATAATAGACTCCTTGAAGAAGTTGTGAGTGAGATGAGGGATAAACTACAGGAAGTGGTGGATCAGAGGACACACGAACCTTGGGATGAAGACACCAAGGGTAAAGGAAAGAAGACTATATACATAGATGACATCATCCCTAAACCAAATCCCTTGTTCAATAAAGAATCTTTTGTGAAGGCTATTAAGGCCTTAAACACCAAAACTTTTGAAGGATTGCCACATTTTAGTAGAAGAATGGACATAGACACTATTATGGAATGGATTGAGGGCATGGAAAACCACTTTGAGTGTGAAGGAGTGATAGAGGCTCAAAAGGTTAAAGTTGCCAAATCAAGATTAAGGAGCAGCTTTGACATGGTGGAAGTACCTGGAAGAAGAAAGAGTTAGTATGTGGAAGCTACCTATTGCAAATTGGAAGGCCATGGTGAGTAAGATTTAAGAGAACTACTTACTAGAGGATTATGAAGTCCAACTTCATAAGAAGAGACAAGGATTGAAGCAGAAGGATCTTGATTTGGCCTCCTACATAGAGGAGTTTCAAAAGCTATGTCTTAGGTCCAAAGTCCAAGAAGATGAATCCATTAAGGTGGCTAGGTATCTAAGCGGCGTAAAGTGGAACATTCAAGAGGAGATAAGCCTATGGACTCCTACTACTATATAGAAGTGTCATCAGCTTGCTACCAAGGTAGAAGGGAGGAATAAAAGGAAAGGAGACTCCAATAACAGGGGTAGAGGCAGAGGTAGAGATCAAGTGAATCATCAAGGTGGTTACCAAAGCAAGACAAATGAGCAGAGGAACCAAGGAGAAGCCAAGTTGACTGAGCATGGTAGTGAAACCAATCTTAGAGGAGGACATTCTAGAGGAAGAGGTGCACAAGGTGGTCCAAGTAGAGGTAGAGCTACTAGTAGATGTAACTCCTACTTTGCAACTATGAAATGTTACAATTATGGTCAATTGGGACACCCAACATATAGATGCCCTGACAAGCCTACATCATCAAATAGTGGAAAGAGGTTTGCTTATGCACATGAAGACTCTTCAAGTAGAAAGACACCTAAGGTGGACCATATTGAATTAGAGATTGGAGAAAATCTGATGTTCAATGGGGTCTTGATAAGACAACTAGAGAAGAATGAACCTAAGCATAGGAGAGCATTATTTAGGGTGAGATGCAAGATTCTTGGTAAAGTGTGCAAGGTGATAGTTGATTTAGGCTCAACTGACAATATCATCTTAGAAGAGGTAGTTAGGAAGCTGAAACTCACAAGGATACCCCACACTAACCCATACAAGGTAACATGGTTGAATCATGAGCAAAGTGTGTTAGTTAATGAACAAACTTGGGTAGATTTTTCTATTGGAGGATACAAGGATAAGATCCTTTGTGATGTGTTACCTATTGATGCATGTCACCTATTACTAGGAAGACCCTGGCAATTTGATAGGAAGGTGATCTATGATGGAGAGGAGAACTCCATTTCCTTTAAGAAGGACAGCAAGACCTTCAAGATTTAGTCTTTGATAGAGAATGAAGAGGGTATTTCAAAGACACCTAGTGTTTTAATGGCTACTGGTAAAGAGTTCTTAAACTTGCTACATGAGGAGGAGATGGTGAAGTGTGCCATCTTTGTGAAGCCAAAGGAGGAAGAAGACAAGTTGCAGGCAAAAGTACCCAAGGAGGTGAAGCAAATGTTGTAAGAGCATAAGGATATAGTGAGTGATGGAGCACCTGCAACACTCCCACCAAGAAGGTCTATAAGCCATCAAATAGACTTTATTCTTGGTGCATCCTTACCTAACAAGGCTACATATAAGCTCACACCTAATCAAAATAAGGAGGTATCAAGGAAAGTGCAAGAGTTATTGGAACAAGGACTGATTAAGAAGAGCATCAGCCCATGTGCAGTCTCGGTAGTGCTAGCATCAAGAAAAGGAGGTAGGTGGAGACTTTACACTGACTCAATAGCAATCAATAGGATCACCATAAGGTATAGGTTTCCTATTCCTAGAATAGAGGATCTAATGGACTATTTAGGAGGGGCTATGTATTTTACTAAGCTAGACCTTAAAAGTGGTTATCACCAGATAAGAGTTAAGGAGGGTAATGAGTGGAAGAATGCTTTCAAGACCACAGAGGGATTGTATGAATGGCTTGTGATGCCATTCAGACTCACCAATACTCCAAGAACCTTCATGAGGTTCATGAATGAGGTGTTGAAGGATTTCATAGGCAGATTTGTGGTGGTGCACCTAGATGACATTCTCATCTACATCAAAACCAAAGAGGATCACCTTGTGTTGGCATATGCACACTCCAATGAGACATTGTATGTGATTGAAGGTTTTGTCATTGATGGAAACCTTGCAATCCTATGGCACTGGCAAGGCATTATACCGACAAAGCATTACACTGACAACTTAGTGCACCAACATCAGTAGATCACACTCTACACTAGCACTCAGGACACCCACACTGACACAAAAGAAAGGAAGTATACTGGCATAGAGGCTGACAGGATTTTGGTATATTATATTTTGTTTATTATTGTAAAAATGTGTAAGCCGACTTGGCAATTTGTAAAATGACTCTTATATATAAAAGAGATCATTGTAGACATTTGAACAAGTGTTGTAGAAGCTTTAAGGAAAATATTAAGTAGACCTAATGTGCAAAATATAGGTTATGAGGTATATGTAAAGAACAGAGTAGGAACCGGTACTGAATCTGGCATTGAAGATGCTATTGTAAAGCAGTACAAGATATTGGATTTGTATAATCCTTATTGTAAGTCAGTGTGACTTCCCATTGAGCAGTGAGCTCTAAGCAGTTGGCCTTCTTGCATGTGTAGGCCCCTATTGTATGTAATATTCTCTTATTGGCCAGTGAGTGAATATTGTGGGTCACAAATCCCACTGAGGTTTTTCCCACACCAGGTTTCCTCATTAAAATCTTATGTTATGGTGTGCTTTTCATGTGGATGTTCTTGATTCTATTTATTGCATTATTTCTTGCATATCGATTCACTGTTATATTATGTTCTGCATGTTTTAAGTTAAGAAAATCTAACTACTGGTTAGATACTGATTCACCCCCCCTCTCAGTATCTGTGGGATCCCTGGCAATTTGTATTAGAACTTGGTCCTCTATTTTCAAAAGCCTAACAGCTTGAGGAAGATCTTGACACTAGTAAAGATGGAAAATCTGATGAAGCAACTGGAAGGAGCTCTTATAGACTATGATGTAGAAATGTTGAAAAATATCAAATTAGAAGATGATTTAAGAGTAGCTCAGGATATCATTTAGGCACTTCAAGAAAATCTTACTATTGCAAGAAATAAGAGAAGAGAACTTTGTGAAAAATTACAAAATGAGAATGATGAAAAGGAATCACTTAATGATCAAATAAGCAAGTTGAAACAAGAGAATATGACAACAAAAAATGAAATGCAGGATATGACTATGAAATTTTGCAAAGAGATTGAGGATAGGAAGAAGATTGAAGAATAATTGACCAGAAGAATAAGTGATGTAGCAAATGAGAACACAAGACTTAGCTATGAAAATGACATGTTGAAGACAGATCCGATGCATACTTAGAATGACTCAAATGAACTAATGAGACAAAAAGAAGTCTTAGAAAGAGAACTAGAAACTACAAATCAACATAAAGAAAAATTCAAGAAAAGCTCAGAGGAACTTGGCACCTTGCTGAAGAATCAAAAACCTAAAGGTGACACTTTTGGAATTGGCTTTGAAGTTGGTGAAAGCTCTGGTACTGCAAATACTCAGGATCACAGCAAACCGGCAAGACAACCTAATGGTTATAAATTCAATGGAAAATGATTTAGCTGTAATAAGTATGGTCATAGAGCAAATGAATGTAGATCTAGAAATTATCAGAATATCAACACACCCACCGGTCAATGTTCTAAATGCAACAAAGTAGGTCACAACTCTGAAAAACTGTAGAATGAATGTGAGATGTTATGTTTGTGGAAGATTTGGACATTTATCTAATCAATGCAGAACACAAACCAGCATAGGTTATGGGAAAGCTATTCAAAAGAATAATGTAACTTGTTATGCATGTAACAAGATTGGGCATATTGCTAAATTTTGTAGAAGTAAAGGAACACCGATAGATAACAAAATTTCTAGCTTGAAAGGTAAAGAAAAGGTTGAAGAGGTTAAGCAAGAATTCCCAAAACAATGGATTAGAAAAGCTGATCTAAATATTGGGAATACTCCTCCACTAGTAGAACCAGTCAATGCTTCACCGACAGGACAAAATGATGCTTCACCGGAAGGACAAAGCAGTGCTCCACCAGTAGGAAGTTCTTAATCTAATTGAAGAAAATTTCCTTGATGGTTTGGCAATCTATTGACACATGTGCTATTATTCCCTTGGTTAGAGATAAGAAGTTAGAAATTACTTATTACCGGCAAACAATGTTAAGTGAATACTTAACTGGCATGCAATTAATGTGGTAGATGGTGAAAAGAAACTATAAAATTAAGGTTTTGGCTCCATTTCACTTCACTGAGATTTCAAATTTACGAAGAGCGTGAAGACTCTGAGCTAAGGCATTTCGAGCAAGAAGCAAGAACACTCCAAGCAATCAGCCATCCTAAAGGTAGTGAAAGGTATTTAATCATGGCATCCTCCTCTGCAATTGAATACATAGCTAACCCTACTATTGTTGAAGTGATAAAAAGACCTAGGCCTATATTTTAGTTAGTTCCCAAGATAGCAAAGAAGGATAATACCTTAGGTGCTTTTTCTCAAATCCCTAAGGGAGTTGTTTATGCTGAAGACCCTAGAATGTACATCCACTACAACATTGAAGAGTTAGGAGATGAAGAAATTAAAACCATGTATAAAACTATGATATGTGATAAAACCGACAATGTAAAAGATGAACATAAGGTCATTGAAACCCTAGGATTTACAGAGATCCTTAGCATCCCTGAATTTCCCAAGGATGTGATTAGGATAGTCTTAAGCAGGGTACATGGAGAATTTTTCTGGTTAGATGCAATCCACAAGATCACCAAGGAAGTTGTGAAAGCTGTCACAGGGTTACTGACCACCGATAAGAGACTAGACAAAAACAAGAAGGTTCCCAATGACCTAGTTATAGACCTAATTGGTGCAACATTTGACAAGAGGTCTCTAAGGGTTAATGATGTAAAAGATATCAATGTGAGATTCATCAGTATGATATTAGGTTATAAAGCTACTCATACTAATAGACTTAATTTAGTTTCAAGTTTATGCATTAAGAGTGCTTATGACATGGTCACAGATAATGCAAAAATTGACATATGTGAGTTTATGCATTAAGAGTGCTTATGACATGGTCACAGATAATGCAAAAATTGACATATGTGAGTGGTTAAAGGATGAATTAATTGACATCCTTGGAAAGATCAAGAAGGACAAGAAAGGAACTTTTAGATTTGGAAATCTATTAGTATGTCTGATGCTACACATAACAAAAAAGGTTCCTGGTATAGGTTACAAAGAACTTTGATATGACATACTGGTAGGCAAACAATTGACAGAGCTATTCAAAAACATGGGTGAGAATGAGGAAAACAATATTAATGACTTTTTCCAAGCATTAAAGACCAAAATGAAGAAAAGAATAAGGTTATCAAAGAAGATTGTAGACAAATACAAAGATGAAATATGCTTTGTCATTAAGAAAGATGAAATCTAGATGGAAGCTGTCATCCCAAGGATAATTTGGGTAATCGAGATGGGCTATGAAACAGATGATCACATAGTTGAAACATATGCTAAAGCACTTCTAGAAGCCCCCAATGAACCTAAGGAAGAAGTATTTGGTAGTGCTAAGACCATAGAAAGCCAAATACAATCAAAGAAAAGAGTAAAGAAAGTTGAGGCATTTGTAATTAAAGGTTCCAGACAAGAAAAAGCCATCAAAGAAGATGTATTTAAGAAAACTGGTATAACAAAGGATGAGTTGGCAGCTCCACAATCTGAAACTCACCTATCACCGGTAGGTACTTCTTCAGAAGGTGACATGCTAGCAACTTTCAAAAGAGTTCTAAGAAAAAGAGATCCCTCACTGGCAACCACACCCTCTCCCAGGAGGACAAGGCAAAAGCAACAAGTAGTGAGATCTCTGGTATAACAGAGGATGAGTTGGTAGCTCCACAATCTGAAACTCACCTATCACCGGTAGGTACTTCTTCAGAAGGTGACATGCCAGCAACTTTCAAAAGAGTTGTAAGAAAAAGAGATCCCTCACTGGCAACCACACCCTCTCCCAGGAGGACAAGGCAAAAGCAACAAGTAGTGAGATCTCTAGTAAGAAAGGCCACACCAAAGAAGAAACTGACACCCAAGAAGAAGAAAAGGACAAACAAAGACTTGGCCCCTCTTGATATACTGTTGAATGAAATCACAGAGGAAGGTAAATTGAAGAACATAGAGAAAATATATAACACTCTAACAACTGATGAAAAAGAGCAAGTAGAAAATAGTGTTATATTACATATGGATATGTACAAGAAGTTTTTGATGGAAGTAGTCAATGAAATACTAGATGAATTATTCCAAAGACTAGAGGCAAGAAGATAGGTAGTGATAGAATTGGATAAGAAAATAAAAATTCAGAAGCTACTTGTTGTATATCCGGTAAAATCTCCACAAGAAATTGATGATCTAATTGCAAAGGCCAACCGATCAATATTCTCTACTGCACACTGGCATATTTCACTAATGGTAGGAAGAGTTAATGAAGTGACAAAGGAAACAGAAGATGGATGGGATATATTCTTGGTTGAGAAAGAAAAACAAGATCAGGAACCCCAAACCTATAAAGGTATATCAAAAAGATAGAGACAAGGGGAAAGGTAAAGTTGGTGGACCACCAAGTATCAAGGTTAGAGACAACTTACCCCCACCTCCTTTAAATACTTCACCGATAAAATCAACAAATACTGAAGATCAATTGGCAGCTGAGAGTATGGATGTAGAGGATAATAATCCTAATTCTAAAGTCCTATATACTGTGGATGTTGATACTCAGAAGATCAACATAGTGGTAGATAAAGATACAACAGATAAGACAGATATGGCTAATGAGCCTCTGATAACCGAGGAAACTGATAACACATAGGAGAAACTGGTAGAAGATAAAGAACAAAAGGTAGAGACTGAGACACAGACTAAGGCAATGAAATATACAAAGAAACAAATAGAGCAAAAGGCTCTGAAATAGCAACAGGAATAGGTACATAAGGAAACAGTGCCACCGACAACTAGTGAAGTAGGAAAACTAGTGCTTAAAGAAATGCAGACACAAACAAACCTACCAGAGGTCAAAACAAGCTTGGTTACTTCCACTGGTACTCAGATTGTTGGATCATCATCAGGATACAAATCAACCAATGTGATTGAGGTACTACTTGATTCTATCAAGAAAATAACCGACTACAACTCACAGGCTTACAAAGCAATTGATGATACCTTACCAATTTTGAAGGTAATTGCTCCTAACTGTAATAAAGATAACAAAGATTCTTTAGGACAATTGGATACACTGTGTAAATATATTTCAGAAAAAATTAAGAAAATAAAGGAAGATTCAGTGAAGGATAAAGTAGAAGTTGAAAAACAGAAATTCTTTGATGAGGAAATAAAGAAGTGTAATAAATATTTTGACACACTTCTACTGGAATTATGTAATTTGTTGAAAGAGTACAAAAATCTGTATAAGGATGCCTATAAAACAAACTTTTTGACTACAGATATAGACAAGAAAATGAGCAAGGTATAGGATGAGATCAATAAACTTGCAGATAGTTTTGTCAACTCACCTGATACACTATCATTTTTTGAGGAGAAGATAACAAATTTTGAGGAAGAACTACTTAAATTGGATAGAGAGAAAGAAAGGATAATAAATAAGGCAAAACAATTGAGATCTAAACTAAGTCTAAGATTGGACTATCTAGCATCTCTCTAGAAGGAAATTTCTAAGGCACTCATACAGGGAAGCAAAACACTGGCAGAGCACTTGCAACATCTCACCGATATAGTGAAAAGAATAGAGACAACAATAAAGAATAGCAAGAATTTTATGGACAATATAAACTTGATTGTGGGAGATCTTTTTCAAATTATAACTACCTAGCTACAAGGTTGAAACCACAAACTCTATTGACATCTTGACAACCTTTGTCATTGATGCCAAAGGGGGAGTAGTGGGATGAGAAAATTCAAATCATAGGATAGGAATCATATGCTCAGGGGGAGCTCTCACATTTTTGGTAATATTTTTGGACTAAACATTTTTGGATACTTTTTGAAATTTCTCATGAGTGTTGCCATCAATGCCAAAGGGGGAGATTGTTGGCATATGCACACTCTAATGAGACATTGTATGTGATTGAAGGTTTTGTCATTGATGGAAACCTTGCAATCCTATGGCACCAGCAAGGCATTATACCGGAAAAGCATTACACCAACAAGTTAGTGCACTAGCATCAGCAGATCACACTCTACACTGGCACCGACATAGAAGAAAGGAAGTATACCGGCATAGAGGCTGACAGGATTTTGGTATATTATATTTTGTTTATTATTGTAAAAATGTGTAAGCCAACTTGGCAATTTGTAAAATGACTCTTATATATAAAAGAGATCATTGTAGACATTTGAACAAGTGTTGTAGAAGCATTAAGGAAAATATTAAGCAGACCTAACATGCGAAATATAGGTTATGAGGTATATGTAAAGAATAGAGCAGGAACCGGTATTGAATCTAGCATTGAAGATGCTATTGTAAAGCAGTACAAGATATTGGATTTGTATAATCCTTATTGTAAGTTAGTGTGACTTCCCATTGAGCAATGAGCTCTAGGCAATTGGCCTTCCTGTATGTGTAGGCCCTATTGTAAGTAATATTCTCTTATTGGCCAATGAGTGAATATTGTGGGTCACAAATCCCATTGACGTTTTTCCCACACCGGGTTTCCTCATTAAAATCTTGTGTTATGGTGTGCTTTTCATGTGGATGTTCTTGATTCTATTTATTTCATTATTTCTTGCATACTGGTACACTGCTATATTATGTTCTGCATGTTTTAAGTTAAGAAAATCTAACTACCAGTTAGATATGGATTCACCCCCCCCTCTTAATATCTATGGGATCCCTAACACCTTGAGTATTTGAGGTTAGTCTTAGAGAGGTTGCATGAGGAGAAGGTATCCATCAACCTAGAGAAGTGTGACTTCTTGAAGCAAGAGTTGGTCTACTTAGGATTTGTGGTGTCTAAGGGAACCTTGAAGATGGATACAAGCAAAGTGGACACAATCTTGAATTGGCCTACACCTAAAATAGGGACTGAAGTTAGAAGTTTCCATGGATTAACTCAATTCTATAGGAAGTTTGCAAGGAATTTTAGTGGTATATGTGCACCAGTCCTTAACACCATTAAATGAGGTCTTAAAACCAAGTTTAAATGGACTGAGTAGGCTGACAAAGTATTTCAAATGTTGAAGCAAGAAGTAGCCACAAAACCTATCGTTCTCCTACCTACGTTTGATAAGCTATTCACATTAGAGTGTGATGCAAGTGGAATTGTAGTAGGTGGTGTATTGAGTCAAGAGGGAAGACCTATGCCATTTTTCAGTGAAAAGCTTAATGAAGCAAATAGTAAGTACTCAGCCTATGACCTAGAGTTGTATGCATTAGTGCAGTCTCTAAAGAAATGGAGGCATTACCTACCTCCAAAAGAATTTGTA